>NC_079913.1:14923552-14950977 GCF_024868665.1 Triplophysa rosa
GTGTGTGTGTGTGTGTGTGTGTGTCTCTGTGTCTGTGTGTGTTGGTGCGTGTGCGTGTTGTGTGTGTGGAGTGTTTTGTGTGTGGGTGTGTCTGTCTTCTGTGTTTTCAACCTTTTCTTGTTTTTGCAGGTACAACTTTGATTGTTTTGCTTGTAGTCAATGTGTCTCATGTGCAGCTGCTTTGTAACAATGACAATTGTAAAAGCGCTATATAAATAAAGTTGAGTTGAGTTGAGGATCACGTGAGAGTCTCCAGGCCCGAATTCTAGGCAATCAGTTGACACGGAGAATGCTTGTAGGTCCCCTACCCTCTTGATGGAGGCGAGCGCCATCAGAAGAACCGTCTTCATCGAGAAATGAGAAAGAGCGGCATCTCCTAGGGGCTCGAATGGGGGCCTACTGAGGCCCACCAGGACCGCATCAAGGTCCCAAGAGGGTATGGAGCGCGGACGAGGCGGATTCCACCTTCTCGCGCCCCGTAGGAACCTGATGACCAGGTCGTGCTGCCCTAGAGACTTTCCAGCAACTGAGTCGTGATGAGCGGCAATGGCGGCTACATACACCTTCAGTGTGGAGGGGGAGAGGTTAGTCTTGAGTATTTTCTTACAGTTAGGATTGCTGTTAAACATTTAATACACACGCTTGCACTATGAATGTTATGGTCTGATTACAAATATAACAATTATTTTTATTTTGTTTCGTCAATGTACATCTTATTTATATTGATAATTTCCTTCTTTTTTTTTTACTTCTGCAACTACTATCTGTATTAATATGTATTATTCTTCTCTGCAACAATGCAAAATTGTGCTATTGAAAGCACTATTGAAATCATTTGAATTTAAAAGATCTTTCGTACACTTCAGTAATACCTTAATACTCTTTTGCCTCTCTTGAAATTGTTCTTTTCTACAATCATGTCAAGATAGTAGAATTCATTCATCCTCATTTAAAGGACACACACCACTTGTGCCATTTTCTGCTCTTTGGAATGCCTCAGTAAATATGAACAATAGATTTGAAGTTTTCTCATTACCCTCCTTTCACCTCAAATCAGAGGCAGGCATCTGTTGAGATGGGCAGACAGAAAATCTAATAAAGCTGTAAATTCATGACGTTCCAGCAGCTCTTGGAATATTTCTGTCATTCCCTTTCTAATCATTTTACAGGTCATGTTCCATGGGGTATGGTGATGATTATTTCATCACGCTTTTGTCTAATCCCTGTAACGCTTTGGAGCAGTGCAAGAATAAAACGATACATTTCTCTGTTACGACATGATTTACAGTGGTCATAAAATTGATAAGCATGCTTGTGTTTATTGACGTAATTTGCCATTAACAGCTCAGCTCGCATTTTTTGATATCATGCTTTGTTTGACTGTCATAGATTAAGGGTCCTGCAATGTCACATGCCTCTTCACTTTACTAAAGCACTTGATGAAAATATTTTTTATAATGAAAAGGAAAGTAAAGACTGTGAGCACTAACACATTAGAATTTTATCAAGGCTGCATGGGTTTAAAAACAGTATTCTTTTTTGGTGTCATCTTCTGTTAAAATGTATCCCAGGATTCTGTGCACACAGCTCACCAATATGAGATAATCATGTTTATGTAACCTCTCCTGGAAGAACTGACCTGAGCATATTTCCCATGGGCTCTAAACAGGATCAGGAACGCTGGAGAAAGCCGAGCTTATAGTCACAATGACCAATGAGAACACTGTCAGAGAGTTTGAATTGATTGAATGATTGCTTTCTGCGAGCTGATGTCATCAAATCCACATTGTTTTTTTTCTTCATTTGAGGATACCACCATATCTCCATTCAAAAGTATGCATGTAGCATTTTAAAGAAAATTAAAATGACTCTTTTTTCCCCCAACCTAATATCTCTCCACATTTCTTTCATGCATAAGGCTAAAAATAAAAATACAAAATTAACTATTATGTGTGTAAAATACATGATTAGTCATAGAAGTCATAGCTGTATTTTGAGTATTGTGTTGTCAAAATTACAATTACTGAAAAATTATTTACAGAACTACTGTGATGTCATTGCTCAGTAAGAAAAATACAATAGAACAGAATTACAATAGAATTACAACCATTGTATTGTCACAGAATATCCTTCCACACAGAACACATGTTTTTAAATATCGTAGTTATACCCTCTGCAGGATATAACATCTGACATCCATTTGAAATTCCCCTGTGATGAAAATCAAGTTTTTAATGTTGTTTATATGTCTATCTCATCTCATCTCATCTCATCTCATCTCATCTCATCTCATCTCATCAACTCAACTTCATTTATATAGCGGTTTTTACAATTTTCATTGTTACAAAGCAGCTGTACATGAGACATATTGACTATAAGCAAAACAATTAAAGTTATACCTGTAAAAACAAGAAAAGGGTGAAAACACAGAAGACAGACATACCCACAAAACACTCCACACACACAATATGCACACATACTAACACACATAGACATAGGCACACACACGGACTCGCACGCACGCACAAAAACGCAGACACACACACAGAGACGCCTGCACGCACAGTGAAAGCACACATTTAAGATAAAGGAGAGAGAAACACAGGTCAAATATTAAACAGACTATAAATTCCTATATGCAATATTAATTAAGTAAAACTTTACAATTCTAATTCTAAAGCAGCCCCCCCAGCCAGGCAAATAGTGCAAAACAGTATGCAAACGGTGGTGAGGAACCCAAAACTCCAATCGAGAAAAAAAACTTCAGGAGAACCCAGGCCCAACCAGGCGATTCCAGTTACCCTCTGGCAAAAGCTGCTGCCTCTGCACAAGCTTGACAGTGCTTGCACAACAAGGCTAAATACAAATAAATAAACTTACTAATAAGGTAAATTATAGATTTAAGATTGTCATTAATTTTGTAGTGAAGACGTGTCAAGTCGCCATGTCCTTCTTTATCCAGCTCTATCATCTCAGCTCTTGTCAGGTCGCCGCTTCCCATTCTCTGGGCATGCATACTGCATACCATGTGCAAATGTATCATTTTACATTTTTCTGCATAAAAATGAAGTTAACCAAACACAGTTTAAAAACGCAGTTTGAAACTGCCCTAGTTTATAACATCATAACCCTGTGACCAATAACGTCAACTCATTTGACCATGTGGATCAGTAGTTTGAGCCATAGTTATGTAAAGATGGTGCATAGATTAGGTGCTGAAATGATCTCTGCAGTTATGATCTGTTCTGTGTTCCCCTGTTATTTTTGACTTTTAGGTTACTTCCTGTTTGCGTACCATGTTTGTAGTCTTTTGTAGTTTTTCGTGTTAATTAGTTTCCCGAGGTGTTTCTTGTTTCCTTGTTATCCCAGGGTATTTAAGTCCTAGTGTTTCCTTTGTTTGAGGTCGTTCTTTGTTTTTACGTTCCTGTTCTGTTCTGGGATTACCTTGGTTTGTTTTTGTCTTTGTTTATTTAATTAAATTCTGCATAACAACTGCATTTTAATCTACTCTCTGCCTGGTTACTCATAGTTACAGAAAGACCGACAGCAAACAAAGGAAACACTAGGGCTTAAATACACTGGGATAACAAGGAAACAAAAAACACCCGGGGAAACTAATTAACAGGAAAAACTACAAAAGACTACAAACTTGGTATGCAAACAGTCCAAAATAACAGGGGAACACAGAACAGATCATAACAGCTGCGCTGCTGTCAGCTCTCAGTTTCACTTTCACCTTCAGTTTTAGCAGTGGTGTGAATTAGTGGGAGCAGTGCTAATTTGCATATTCATGAATCATATATACTAAATGAGGTAAGGGTTGTGGAGTTACATTTAGGTCATTTTAAGACATGATGAAATTATTATCACAGGAAAAACTTTTACATATGCACATTTTTAAGCACAAAGTTGGGTTTTAAGTGAAAATATGATCAAATGCAGTGGGACTTTAAAAATGAAATCTAATAAAAAAACTAAATAAGTAACCATTCAAATATTATAGTGGTGCTTAAAGTATATATGACCAGCATTTGCTATGTCATTTTGTGACAGCAGAAGGGAAAACAGATGAATCAATGTTTTGCTGCATGGAGAGCAGCTGTCCCACAGTGCATTGAGGCAAATGAATGGAGATACTAATAACCCTGAGAGAGAGAAATTTACTGTATATATTTTGTTTGTGCCTGGAGAGCTCTTGAACACATCTGTGCAAACCAAATACAGAGGGCTGAGTGATGATAAAATTCTTCCTGAAAGCACTACACAGATTGATTGCTCACTAGAATGTGGGCAGAAAACGTCTTTGTTACGTATGTAACCTCAGTTCCCTGATGGAGGGAACGAGACGTTGTGTCAAACCAACAGATGGGGTTCGCTCTTGAGATCCAATCGTCTTCTGACTAATTGGAAATGGCCAATGAAATTGGCGAATGAAATTTGCATGCCGGACTCCGCCCCGGACATCCGGGTATAAAAGGAAGCCGGCGTGCTCATTCATTCACCTTTTGGGCTGAGGAGCCTGACAGCATCCCTCGACCACTGAGGTGGGCGGCCAGCATTGTGGCATAGAGGACACAGCGTCTCGTTCCCTCCATCAGGGAACTGAGTTTACATACGTAACCAAGACTTTCCCTTTCTGTCGGTCTCTCGACGTTGTGTCGAGCCGACAGATGGGGTTCCTATGAAAAACGCCACAACACTGTGCCCTGTCACAATCTCTAGCGCAGCGACGGTGACTGGCCTGGGCGTGTCAGCCGTGAGCTCTACCGCGAAATTGTAACCTACCAGTGGGTAGGTAGGGGGTCCCAGAGCATTCTGGAAAGGTGGGAAAGCCCCTGCATTCGGCCTCACAGGCGGCGGCCTTGTTTCTCTAACAGCGATAAGCCGCCCGGTACCGTAAGGCCACTGGGTAAGCGTTACTTCCTCAAATGGGGGATGTGCTACAGAGACCACTTCCTACCGTAGGGAGGAGTTTAGTGGAGATATCAACATGGTCTCACCATCGGGGGAGATCTCATGGGAAAAATATGCAGACTGAAGAGTTAACTGCAAGGTGGGAGTCCAGCTAGGGAGGTCATGGGTTGCCGGTGCGGGAACCACTCATGAGAAGACATCAGATAGAACCACCCAGTGGGGGGGGTTACCAAGTCTGGAGCTGCTCTGCCCAGCCCCTTCCCAAAGAAGGTGCTTAGTGATGGATGGAATGCCTATTCTTCACACAGTGGGGGGAAGAAGGGAGGCGGAAATAGCGCACTGACCCACCTAGAGGGAAGGGGGGAAGGCGCTTTCGCAGGCGTACGCCCTACCGGCCGCAGTGCGGGCATGACGTGTCAACAAATGCTGCCTCAACGTGCCGGAGACCCAAACACTTGAGGCAGACATCGTGTCCGTCCCCCTTCTCGATGAGTGCTTTGCACCCACGAGAACAGCGCATGCTGCGCTGGAGAAATTTGCTCTTTTAGATAAAAAGGAAATAACTCGAACACCTCCGGAGCTGCCGAGACGCCCAGGGGAAGTCGCTGCAAGAAGGGACAGTCCGCTGCACCACGTTGTAAGGATCCAGCAGTGTAAACGATCACAGATCAGAGTGAAGATCATCAGATGCAAAGGCTCCGAAGAACAAAAGGTGAATGAATGAGCACGCCGGCTTCGTTTTATACCCGGATGTCCGGTGCGGAGTCCGGCATGCAAATTTCATTCGCCAATTTCATTGGCCTTTTCTAAATAGTCAGAAGACGAGAACCATCTGTCGGTTTGACACAACACCGAGAGACCAACAGAAAGGGAACAAAAACACTTCTGTACATAAGTAGTAGCACTCAAAATACAAATTAAGGCTTTTAATACCACATAGTAAACAAACTAAACACTATAAAATTCGCAACCCCAAAATTATACAAAAACACATTACGTGAGACATGGTGAAATGAACATTTGTTGAAAATGACAATGACTAATGTGACGGAAATTACGAATGCATATTGTAGGTCAACACATAATTTAAGAGTAAAATGTGTGTTTTATGGACCAAAAGTGTCTATACAGTAGTTAAAGAAACACCAAAATATGTTTTGACCACCTGTCACAAAATGAGGTGAGACACAGGGATACAAAGAACGGAGGACCCAGGCGCAGACAGCGTTAAGGGGTTAACAAGATTACTTTAATAAATAATAACAAAGAGAAAAAACAAAAACCCACGAGGGGGTAAAAATACAAAGAACATGGTATAAACATGACAGAAGAAAAACTAAACTGGTAAAAACTACACTAGAGACAACATGCAACATTAACTACAAACAGAGACAACAACTCACCCACATGAAACAAATGACAATGACCCAGCACAAGACAGAGGACACATGGGCATTAAATTAGGGGACAAATCAAGAGGGAACAGGTGTGGGGCATGAAATCATTACAGCAATAATGAGGCAACGTAAAGGCGGGAACAGAGACAGGACCGGAGAGAGTATGGCAAGCCAAAAGGGTCAAAATGCCTCTCTCCACATGAAACAAGAGGTTCTGCCATGGCTCTGCCACAAGATCAAGAAAAGCAATACAAGAAAGGGCAGAACAATGATAGAAGCCCCTCCTTAAGGAGCGGCAAGCTGACGCTCCCTAAGGCACAAACCAGACAAAACAAAACAAAACAAAACAAAACAAAACAAAACAGGGGAACAAGGAAGTCCAAAAAAAGTCCACAAGGACTGGAATGGCCGGCTGTGCCGGACTGGGGATGCCGGCCGACACACAGATCACCGGCTGGGCAGGCCTGGTTGTTGACGAGACGGGGCGGGAAGTCGGTGGCTGGGCAGCGCTCTCTGGCGGATGGGCAGCGTTCTCCGACAGCTGGGCAGTGCTCTCTGGCAGCTGGGCAGCAAACAAGGACACCGGCTGGATCACCGTGGGACAGAAACAACACGACTGTCGACTCGACAAGCCTGGGTACCAGCTGGGATGCCGGCAGGGATCTGTGGCAGGAACAGGACACCGGCGGTCTAGACCCTGGCGGGGAACCCGACGACCTCAACCCTCGAAGGGAGCCCAGCGGCCTCGACCCTGGAAGGGAGCCCAGCGGCCTCGAGCCTGGAAGGGAGCCGGGCGGTCCCGACTCTGGAAGGGAGCCCGGCGGTCCCGACTCTGGAAGGCAGTCCGGCGGTCCCTACTCTGGAAGGCAGTCCGGCAGCTTCAACCCTGGAGGGGAACCCGGCGGCATCGACCCCTCCCGCTGCGATCCCTCTGTCTGTCTGGCTCTGATTTGGCTGGGTCATTCTGTCACAAAACGAGGTGAGACACAGGGATACAAAGAATGGAGGACCCAGGAGCAGACAGCGGGTAAGGGGTTAACAAGATTACTTTAATAAATAGTAACAAAGAGAAAAAACAAAAACCCACGATGGGGGAACAGGTGTGGAGCATGAAATCATTACAAGCAATAATGAGGCAACAAAAGGGCGGGAACAGAGACAGGACCGGAGAGAGTATGGCAAGCCAAAAGGGTCAAAACGCCTCTCTCCACATGAAACAAGAGGTTCTCCCATGGCTCTGCCACAAGATCAAGAAAAGCAAAACAAGAGAGGGCAGAACCATGACACCACCAACCTATCCTTTTTCAAATACTAAAATATTAAAACATGGGCCTACAGACACAGGCGTGAAAAGATTTTCTGTGAAAGAACATCGTCCATAATTAAAGACTGGAGTTTAAAGCTTGTCCTGTTGACCTGACCTGTGACCTGTTGTTCAGTGTGTATAAATTGAACAATATTTCTGTAGGAATCCCTGAGGCTCACATCACAGTGATCAAACAGACAGCAGTAAGGGGGCACAGACAGAATACACTACTTGACAAACACAACAGGAGACAAGTGGCCAACATCACACACAATAGTGGAGAACTTTTATGAAATTATGAAATCGCTGCCTAAAGGCAGAACTTAATCTATACGCAGAGCTTTGATTTAATTATGTTAAGGCAATAATCAGAGTTGACAGAGTTTTAAAAAGTTTTTAATGCAATACACTTTGATGATCCCTAAGGACTAAAACTGGTCTGATATATTATAGGATCAGATTTTTTTGTAAATATCCTTATATGGGCCTTCCTACACAATTGGTGCAAAACCAAATTTGGAAACATCTTGAAAAAAGTTTTTTTTCCAGATTTTTTATTTATGCAAATGGTATAATATCAAAGGTACATATTTCTAGTAATTGTGCAGGTAATTTTCATATTGTAATTTCAGATAGTTTTGGAATGTTCTTCCTCTCCTCAAATTTTGTCACAACCGAAACACAAGAATATATAATTTAATAAGAAGGATTATATTTATATATAGAGAGATTTTGTATAAATCTACTTTATAAATATATTTTTGCTATTTAAAAAAAAAACAATTAAAAAAATATTTCAAGTGTAATTTATGACATTTGTTGTATTTTGAATCCAATCTTTCTTTGTAAAAAGCAAAAAATGTATCATACTGATTTCTAAGTTAAGGATACAGTTTAAATACATTAATCCAAACTAGGGCTGCAACAACTAGTCGATAAAATCGATAATAATCGATAATGAAAATAGTTGTCAACGAATTTAATTATCGATTAGTTGGTCTGTGACGTCGACCAACGAGCTCCGCAATTATAAATCAGGCGCGTCTTCTTCCCTTTTAAAATTAAAATTTTAGATGTGTCTCTCTGTGCAGCATGAGCATTGCAAGTCAGACGTGTCTCCGTGCACGCGTCTCTGCATGCAGCGCGAGGTGCGCAGTTTTAAAGTCAGACGGGTCTCTCCTTGCAGCGCGAGGTGCGCAGTTTTAAAGTCAAACGCGTCTCTCCGTGCGGTACAAGTTGCGCAGTTTTAAAGTCAAACGCGTCTCTCCGTGCGGTACAAGTTGCGCAGTTTTTAAGTCAGACGTGTTTTGCATGAATCTCTTCAAGCCGCGCAGTTTTAAAGTTTGAAAGGGAGAGGACTTTTAAATGACAAAATTAAAGATTATATTAGTAAAACCCAATTTGTGGCTAAATACTCTGATTTGTTTTTTTTTTTTGGTTCAGAGGTGGGAAGTAACAAAGTACATTGATTTGTACTGTACTTAAGTACACTTTTTGAGTATCTGTACTATACTTTAGTATATTTTTTTCTAAGTAGGCCTACTTTTTACTGTACTTCACTACATTTGAATGACAAATATCTCACTTTTTCATGCCACAAAAAAAAAAGATATCCTTTGCCAACCGTCCCCTCCCTCCCACGTTTGGGAGCGACTATTGTCAGATGCTTCTAATATCACATACCTGAATCAACTTATCAGCCTTGGTGTGTTTATTAGAGAGTCATCCACAACATTTTGGGAGAAAGTTAATGAGTTCAGTTGTGTATACTTTTCCCTGAACTGATACTGATTTAGTTATAAGCAAAAGATCTAATTAGACTTTTTATCCGATTAACCGATAATCGGAAAAATAATCGCCTAACTAATCGATTATCAAAATAATCATTAGTGGCAGCCCTAATCCAAACACTATCATAACATCTTGGTTGATAATTTTATATAGTATATTTTTAACAAAACATCCCATGTTTCGGTCGTGACACACACATTTTCAGTAGTGATGGTAATGTTTTGGTAGTGAACAATATTTAATTTGCACAGCTGAATCAGACTTTCAACATTTTATGTTACCACAAATAACTGACTATGTTGCACATACGCAGCCAGCACATATAGAAGACACACATCTGACAGTAAATATCTAGAGCGCACATACTGTATATCACTGCTAAAACACACTGAAATGCTAATGATTTCCATAACTGTGCAGAGTTTTGCTTATTTCCCCATATAAAGGATTAATTGTTCCTTTTTGTACTTTTTGTCGTTACCGTTTCGGTAGTGACAATTTTTAAATACTTTCAGCCTAGCTCAAAGATGCTAATCAGCACATGGTTAGCAAGCACAGTTCTGAACACACATAAAACACACATAATGTACACACATAAAAACACGCACAAAAAAAGTTTGCTTAATTGCAGAAAAAAGACGTTTGGTAGTGACGTTCCTTAAAGTTACACAAAGATATTCTGACTTTTGAACACATTTACTTCAAAATGATAAGATCGATCTACTCACCATGTAGCTATTAGACGGATGCAGTAATGATTCTTGATAAAAAATGTAGGGCTGTGGCTAAAATCAGCCTCAGCCAATGGACTAAAACACACATTGTTTCTGTAGTGACATGAAAATGCAGGACATTTTTTTTACATGAAGTTTAATTGTTTAAATATAAAATAAATATACATTTGAACTTAAGTTTTTTAAAAACATCAAAAATATGTTTTTAGAAACAGCCATGGAAAAAGCTTTTTTTAAATATAATTTTTAAAGGTTGAAATTTAGGGGTTTGGGACACCCATCTCACAGTTGAACGTACCAATTAAATGATCATTTTATATATAATAAGCGTACTGATATTATAAATATTATTGTGGGTTTCAATAGATAACATAAGGATCTTCGGAAACAACTATGATTTGAATACTTGTGTTCAAACTAGTAACGTTTGTTTATGTTGTTGCTTTGAAACTGTCTATACTAATACTTGCATAATTTTCATGTACTAACCGTAAAGGGTGGGTGATTGGTCAGGTTTTAGATACTAAGATGACCATTTTTGCTCAGTCGACAGGTACATGAGTATTTTTTGTTTACAGCAAATACAAGGGTTAAGTGACTTCAGATGTTTTATGTGAGCTTCAGAATTTGCTCCTGCAGGAAATACACAAGGGGCTGCAGTTATCACTGACACAGAAGTTAAACTTTGACACCCTTTTTTGATCTTCCTCCATTGCCCTACCAAAACAACTCGGCTGGTCAACGTCATTCCATAGATGAATTGTCTAAAAGTAATCTAATTGTGTCAGAACCAGCATGAAATCTTGCATAATGAGGAATGTAGCAGTGCCTTTGCAAAGGCTGTGCGAAGTGTGTGGACACACATTGTCTCGCGCCTCCACATGACCTCACGCATCCACATGACCTCACGCCTGGCCTCACTCACGCCTGGCCTCACTCACGCCTGGCCTCACGCCTGGCCTCACGCCTGGCCTCACGCCTGGCCTCACGCCTGGCCTCACGCCTGGCCTCACGCCTGGCCTCACGCCTGGCCTCACGCCTGGCCTCACGCCTGGCCTCACGCCTGGCCTCACGCCTGGCCTCACGCCTGGCCTCACGCCTGGCCTCACGCCTGGCCTCACGCCTGGCCTCACGCCTGGCCTCACGCCTGGCCTCACGCCTGGCCTCACGCCTGGCCTCACGCCTGGCCTCACGCCTGGCCTCACGCCTGGCCTCACGCCTGGCCTCACGCCTGGCCTCACGCCTGGCCTCACGCCTGGCCTCACGCCTGGCCTCACGCCTGGCCTCACGCCTGGCCTCACGCCTGGCCTCACGCCTGGCCTCACGCCTGGCCTCACGCCTGGCCTCACGCCTGGCCACTTGTGATGGGTCTAATGAGCCAGCTCCTTTGTGAACCGACTTCAATTTTTCTTTTTATTTAATAAAAAAATAGCAGTATATAACAGAAGAATAGACGATATTTTCGCCACGAAAACTCAATGAACGAATTAAATGTTCTGATGTGCGTGCGTCTACTGACATTCTCCCGTTCCCCCCATGGTGCCTACACATAAGGGCAATGCTTGGTCGGCCATCCACTCATTTCAAATTTTGTCTTAAAATGCAGTGTTTTACGAATGCAATGGCGTAACGCTACGAAACTTCTACGAAATCTGTATCTGTGTGTATCTGTATCTTGACACGAAACTTGCATCATCAGTGTCACATCTTCTCTGCCTCATAAAAATTTGGTTACAGCACCACGTAGTGGTCAAGAGAAATAACAAGATTTATTAAATTGCTTGTAACATATTAGGAAATCAACATAATGTTATTCGATTCACATTAGTATATTTATCGGCTCAAGCCGAGTTCATTGATGTCAAAGTTGTGATATTTCACCATACTTCCTGTCTGCCATATTATATTATATAAAAACCATACTTTTTCGAAATCCTCCTACAAAACTGTCTGGTTTGCACTGATTTTTGAATATAGCTTCTAGAGACATCCCTAACTAAAAGTTAATAAAAGCTTTTTTATTGGTCGAACGATTCTTGTATACAGCGTCAATGGCGTGCACGCCAAAGGGTCATGTGGCTGTATCGTCACGAAACTTGGTAAGTAGTATCACTGTCACATCTTGCCTGCCTCATAAATATTTGGTGTCGGCACCTCCTAGTGGTCAAAAGTTATAAGCAATTAAATTGTTTTCTAAGTGTATTTCCATGTTTTTTTACTTTTCAAATTTGATAGTCTGACATGTCCAAAATATTTCCTTGTAGTGGTTTTAGCTGCATGTTAACATAATGCTGAGCTAAGCTCACCAAATATGGTTCTCCACCAGATCTATCAAGATCACATGCATGAAACGAGTTATTTAAAACATCAATTTCAGTTAAGGAATTAGTTTAGCTCAAAGGATAATACGTATAATAATCTTTATTAAATATACACATTTTACAGTCTCTGATTAGTAATATAAAGCATAACAATACTTGTATACATTCGTCCAGCGAATGCATCAATGATTTAATTATGTTAAGGCAATAATCAGAGTTGACAGAGTTTTAAAAAGTTTTTAATGCAATACACTTTGATGATCCCTAAGGACTAAAACTGGTCTGATATATTATAGGATCAGATTTTTTTGTAAATATCCTTATATGGGCCTTCCTACACAATTGGTGCAAAACCAAAGTTGGAAACATCTTGAAAAAAGTTTTTTTTCCAGATTTTTTATTTATGCAAATGGTATAATATCAAAGGTACACATTTCTAGTAATTGTGCAGGTAATTTTCATATTGTAATTTCAGAAAGTTTTGGAATGTTCTTCCTCTCCTCAAATTTTGTCACAACCGAAACACAAGAATATATAATTTAATAAGAAGGATTATATTTATATATAGAGAGATTTTGTATAAATCTACTTTATAAATATATTTTTGCTATTTAAAAAAAAAACAATTAAAAAAATATTTCAAGTGTAATTTATGACATTTGTTGTATTTTGAATCCAATCTTTCTTTGTAAAAAGCAAAAAATGTATCATACTGATTTCTAAGTTAAGGATACAGTTTAAATACATTAATCCAAACTAGGGCTGCAACAACTAGTCGATAAAATCGATAATAATCGATAATGAAAATAGTTGTCAACGAATTTAATTATCGATTAGTTGGTCTGTGACGTCGATCAGGCGCGTCTTCTTCCCTTTTAAAATTAAAATTTTAGATGTGTCTCTCTGTGCAGCATGAGCATTGCAAGTCAGACGTGTCTCCGTGCACGCGTCTCTGCATGCAGCGCGAGGTGCGCAGTTTTAAAGTCAGACGGGTCTCTCCTTGCAGCGCGAGGTGCGCAGTTTTAAAGTCAAACGCGTCTCTCCGTGCGGTACAAGTTGCGCAGTTTTAAAGTCAAACGCGTCTCTCCGTGCGGTACAAGTTGCGCAGTTTTTAAGTCAGACGTGTTTTGCATGAATCTCTTCAAGCCGCGCAGTTTTAAAGTTTGAAAGGGAGAGGACTTTTAAATGACAAAATTAAAGATTATACTAGTAAAACCCAATTTGTGGCTAAATACTCTGATTTGTTTTTTTTTTTTGGTTCAGAGGTGGGAAGTAACAAAGTACATTGATTTGTACTGTACTTAAGTACACTTTTTGAGTATCTGTACTATACTTTAGTATATTTTTTTCTAAGTAGGCCTACTTTTTACTGTACTTCACTACATTTGAATGACAAATATCTCACTTTTTCATGCCACAAAAAAAAAGATATCCTTTGCCAACCGTCCCCTCCCTCCCACGTTTGGGAGCGACTATTGTCAGATGCTTCTAATATCACATACCTGAATCAACTTATCAGCCTTGGTGTGTTTATTAGAGAGTCATCCACAACATTTTGGGAGAAAGTTAATGAGTTCAGTTGTGTATACTTTTCCCTGAACTGATACTGATTTAGTTATAAGCAAAAGATCTAATTAGACTTTTTATCCGATTAACCGATAATCGGAAAAATAATCGCCTAACTAATCGATTATCAAAATAATCATTAGTGGCAGCCCTAATCCAAACACTATCATAACATCTTGGTTGATAATTTTATATAGTATATTTTTAACAAAACATCCCATGTTTCGGTCGTGACACACACATTTTCAGTAGTGATGGAAATGTTTTGGTAGTGAACAATATTTAATTTGCACAGCTGAATCAGACTTTCAACATTTTATGTTACCACAAATAACTGACTATGTTGCACATACGCAGCCAGCACATATAGAAGACACACATCTGACAGTAAATATCTAGAGCGCACATACTGTATATCACTGCTAAAACACACTGAAATGCTAATGATTTCCATAACTGTGCAGAGTTTTGCTTATTTCCCCATATAAAGGATTAATTGTTCCTTTTTGTACTTTTTGTCGTTACCGTTTCGGTAGTGACAATTTTTAAATACTTTCAGCCTAGCTCAAAGATGCTAATCAGCACATGGTTAGCAAGCACAGTTCTGAACACACATAAAACACACATAATGTACACATAAATACACGCACAAAAAAAGTTTGCTTAATTGCAGAAAAAAGACGTTTGGTAGTGACGTTCCTTAAAGTTACACAAAGATATTCTGACTTTTGAACACATTTACTTCAAAATGATAAGATCGATCTACTCACCATGTAGCTATTAGACGGATGCAGTAATGATTCTTGATAAAAAATGTAGGGCTGTGGCTAAAATCAGCCTCAGCCAATGGACTAAAACACACATTGTTTCTGTAGTGACATGAAAATGCAGGACATTTTTTTTACATGAAGTTTAATTGTTTAAATATAAAATAAATATACATTTGAACTTAAGTTTTTTAAAAACATCAAAAATATGTTTTTAGAAACAGCCATGGAAAAAGCTTTTTTTAAATATAATTTTTAAAGGTTGAAATTTAGGGGTTTGGGACACCCATCTCACAGTTGAACGTACCAATTAAATGATCATTTTATATATAATAAGCGTACTGATATTATAAATATTATTGTGGGTTTCAATAGATAACATAAGGATCTTCGGAAACAACTATGATTTGAATACTTGTGTTCAAACTAGTAACGTTTGTTTATGTTGTTGCTTTGAAACTGTCTATACTAATACTTGCATAATTTTCATGTACTAACCGTAAAGGGTGGGTGATTGGTCAGGTTTTAGATACTAAGATGACCATTTTTGCTCAGTCGACAGGTACATGAGTATTTTTTGTTTACAGCAAATACAAGGGTTAAGTGACTTCAGATGTTTTATGTGAGCTTCAGAATTTGCTCCTGCAGGAAATACACAAGGGGCTGCAGTTATCACTGACACAGAAGTTAAACTTTGACACCCTTTTTTGATCTTCCTCCATTGCCCTACCAAAACAACTCGGCTGGTCAACGTCATTCCATAGATGAATTGTCTAAAAGTAATCTAATTGTGTCAGAACCAGCATGAAATCTTGCATAATGAGGAATGTAGCAGTGCCTTTGCAAAGGCTGTGCGAAGTGTGTGGACACACATTGTCTCGCGCCTCCACATGACCTCACGCATCCACATGACCTCACGCCTGGCCTCACTCACGCCTGGCCTCACTCACGCCTGGCCTCACGCCTGGCCTCACGCCTGGCCTCACGCCTGGCCTCACGCCTGGCCTCACGCCTGGCCTCACGCCTGGCCTCACGCCTGGCCTCACGCCTGGCCTCACGCCTGGCCTCACGCCTGGCCTCACGCCTGGCCTCACGCCTGGCCTCACGCCTGGCCTCACGCCTGGCCTCACGCCTGGCCTCACGCCTGGCCTCACGCCTGGCCTCACGCCTGGCCTCACGCCTGGCCTCACGCCTGGCCTCACGCCTGGCCTCACGCCTGGCCTCACGCCTGGCCTCACGCCTGGCCTCACGCCTGGCCTCACGCCTGGCCTCACGCCTGGCCTCACGCCTGGCCTCACGCCTGGCCTCACGCCTGGCCTCACGCCTGGCCTCACGCCTGGCCTCACGCCTGGCCTCACGCCTGGCCTCACGCCTGGCCTCACGCCTGGCCTCACGCCTGGCCTCACGCCTGGCCTCACGCCTGGCCTCACGCCTGGCCTCACGCCTGGCCTCACGCCTGGCCTCACGCCTGGCCTCACGCCTGGCCTCACGCCTGGCCTCACGCCTGGCCTCACGCCTGGCCTCACGCCTGGCCTCACGCCTGGCCTCACGCCTGGCCTCACGCCTGGCCTCACGCCTGGCCTCACGCCTGGCCTCACGCCTGGCCACTTGTGATGGGTCTAATGAGCCAGCTCCTTTGTGAACCGACATCAATTTTTCTTTTTATTTAATAAAAAAATAGCAGTATATAACAGAAGAATAGACGATATTTTCGCCACGAAAACTCAATGAACGAATTAAATGTTCTGATGTGCGTGCGTCTACTGACATTCTCCCGTTCCCCCCATGGTGCCTACACATAAGGGCAATGCTTGGTCGGCCATCCACTCATTTCAAATTTTGTCTTAAAATGCAGTGTTTTACGAATGCAATGGCGTAACGCTACGAAACTTCTACGAAATCTGTATCTGTGTGTATCTGTATCTTGACACGAAACTTGCATCATCAGTGTCACATCTTCTCTGCCTCATAAAAATTTGGTTACAGCACCACGTAGTGGTCAAGAGAAATAACAAGATTTATTAAATTGCTTGTAACATATTAGGAAATCAACATAATGTTATTCGATTCACATTAGTATATTTATCGGCTCAAGCCGAGTTCATTGATGTCAAAGTTGTGATATTTCACCATACTTCCTGTCTGCCATATTATATTATATAAAAACCATACTTTTTCGAAATCTGATTTTTGAATATAGCTTCTAGAGACATCCCTAACTAAAAGTTAATAAAAGCTTTTTTATTGGTCAAACGATTCTTGTATACAGCGTCAATGGCCTGCACGCCAAAGGGTCATGTGGCTGTATCGTCACGAAACTTGGTAAGTAGTATCACTGTCACATCTTGCCTGCCTCATAAATATTTGGTGTCGGCACCTCCTAGTGGTCAAAAGTTATAAGCAATTAAATTGTTTTCTAAGTGTATTTCCATGTTTTTTTACTTTTCAAATTTGATAGTCTGACATGTCCAAAATATTTCCTTGTAGTGGTTTTAGCTGCATGTTAACATAATGCTGAGCTAAGCTCACCAAATATGGTTCTCCACCAGATCTATCAAGATCACATGCATGAAACGAGTTATTTAAAACATCAATTTCAGTTAAGGAATTAGTTTAGCTCAAAGGATAATACGTATAATAATCTTTATTAAATATACACATTTTACAGTCTCTGATTAGTAATATAAAGCATAACAATACTTGTATACATTCGTCCAGCGAATGCATCAATGACATTATATACTTTACATTATCTCATGGCCATAAGTAACGTGACTTTACCAAACAGGATTTAGAGCAAAGGTAGCGTAAATCAAACAGTTTAAGTGACCAAGTATATGAGCTGAACACAGAAAACCCCTTACAGGTGAATATATATGGTTGTTTATTAAACTCTACTCTACATGGTAAACATAATGACGATTGCATAAACACAAACAAAACAATGAAACATGAAACACAAACGCGCTAGGGAGCGCGGAGAGAGAAAAAGTGAGAAGAGAGAAGGAGAGAGAGAGAGAGAGAGCATGGCAGCGATTTCTGAACACCAATAAAAATAATCTTTAACAAAGAGGTACAAACTTAACGCAGCTATTCTATATATAGAATCGGATGCTTGCGAGCTCTGTGCTGGACCAATATCCGTATGCACGTGTAGAGATGGAATTGTTCAAAAGGTTTCAGAATGCAGTCCAGCTGGAAAGTCCTGGGACTCGTGACCAGCCGCGTGTCTCATCAAGGTGTGTGAGGCAGCAGAAGTCCATTGTTCCGTCTTCCCCCCCAGTGGGGGGAAAAGGGCAGTCTCTGAAGAGATGCCATGAACCAGTTTCTGATGAGGGCAGGTATAGAGCAAAAAGGCCAAGCTTCGTTTTCAGACCAGGCTCGATATTTAACTTCATGAGAGGGCATGCCCACCTGAGTTTGAATCGACCAATTAGAGTTGAGCAAGGAAGAGGTCTTTGTCCACTCAACAGCTAATTTGCATTTTTATGACCTCCTAGCAACTTCACAAAATACCATTCCAAATTATAAGATAATGAGAAGAAAATGTTCTATTGTCACACAATATATATAAACAAGGAGGAATTGTGCATCAAGTCATGATTCTTTCGGATGTACGAATACAAACAAAGCCTGAATTAAACTTGCCTATTTAACAGTTACAGATTATTTAAAATGGCAAGACAACATATAACCTAGATAAGTAGATATATTTAGAGAAAAGGACAGTTTAATCACACAAGTTCTTATTTGTCAGAGAAGTTTATCTGGATAGTCTCAGATGTTAAGTTCCAGGTGAGACAAAACAGAGAGACTTCTCACCTCTGCTTTGAAGCTTAGGAGTCGTAAATATCCCACGGAGAAACAAAAGGGTTATCAGCATTTTCAGGAGAAGAACCAACCTAAATCCAGCCCCCCCTGAACCCAAGTCTGACTCCGTCCTGGTTTCTTGATATCAAAAGACCAAAAGAGAGTGGAGGGGGTCATGGCTCTTCTTTTACTGATTCCGACCATTTGGCCTATGCCAAGTCTCTACATCCCTTTGGGCCATTTTTGGTCTTGACCCTGTAAATGCTATATTTTTCTTGTTTCATTGCCTGCCTTGTATCTTGTCTTTGTACCGTTCATCTGTGGTTTGACCTTTTGCCCGATTGTTGGATTACTGTTTGGATTGCCCTTTGGATGTGTAGTGTATTTCGAGGAAACTATGAGTTTAAAGACAGTAACCTACAAATAATTAATGGTAATTAACCATTAATTATTTTATACACTTTACCTGATGCAGCAGAGCCAATAACAGCGACAAACTAAATACACTCGTCCAGCGAGTGATCAGCAGATCGTATATCTACTCTAAGACATATTACTTTCCTGGCCTTGGATAAACAATATTCTTACTGTAGTACAGTACCACTTCAGAAATCTTAACGAAATCAAGCAGTTTAAGTGACGTTGATATGTGATAAGTAAACACAGAAATGATTCGAGCGTGGATACACATGCAGTTTATTTATCTACACTACGGGGGAAATAAAATCAACTAGCTAACAAAAACCAAACATTAACAAACAAACATAAAAACATAAAACAGTAGAGAATGAAAGAAATAGATAAAGCAAAGAAAATGGCAGTATTAAATCAGCTATTCACATCTGCACGAACCATCGAGGACAATCTCCTTATTTAAAAGGGGCAAAGCTTATACGCAACTAGTTAGCAATAGTTCAGATACTTGCATTGGCTTCTTTGTTTCTCGGGACATGTGCTGGCGCGCGTATCAAAGGGTCCTGATGTGTTCGGAGCAAGCCGTGAGTCCGTCGGATTTAGCTGAAGCAAACTGCCGGGAGAAGCTGTCTCCGAGGAGAGACAGGTCTCGAGAGGTTGAAAGATACGAGCGAGTGAACGCGCACGTGCGCGAACGCACACAAGCAAACGAACATACACAAAAGAGCAAGCTTTCCTGCGTGTTCAGATGTTTTAACACAGAGGGCGTCATGCCCCTCCAAGGTGGGCGATCCAATGTGATGAGTTAGTTTTGGGCTCGAAAACATGTTTCTTTGTCCGGCACACTAACTCATTTGCATTTATGGTCGCCTGGGAGTTTGGAGCAGGAATAGACTTAGAATAGAATAAAATGAGTATGGTATAAAATACATTACTGTGCTCGACACCATATTCTAAGAAATGAAAGGGTTACAATTACATTGACCTGTAGTTTGGACAAGAATGTAAATATACACAGAATACTACTAAGCACATATGCCTTTAAGGTTATAGGTGAAGGAGAATAACACAGAGACAAGCATACAATGTGGAGATTCATGTGTATACACTTTAAAACAGTCTTTTGAGGCTAAGGATAGAGAAAGAGACATTCTTTTGGAAGAATTTGAGGCTCTCAGTCCCTGGGGGCCACATGGCTTTTCTCACTTTGGTGAACAGTCCTGTTCTCCCCCAAGAACCTCCTTTGAAGTCTAGGGGAGAGTATTCGAATCTGTCCTGGTCAGTGATGAATGTGTTGAGAATAGGACAGTTGGCCAGACTTGTTGGTGCCTGGTCGTAGTCCTGCTGAGAGGTTACTGTGTTTTACGATCACAGATGGTAAACTTTGATCTGACCATACCCTACATGTGTCTGCTCTGTTTGGACTGATTACCTGTGATTTTGGACTTTACGCCTGTCTCGGATTATGTTTGTGGATTATCCACAACCCCTCTTGTCCCAATGCAGTTCGTTAGACAGAATACCCAATTCAAAACAATTCATTCGGTCAAAATATTAGCACTAGATTTCTATCCAACATGAATATATAATCAATCATAGGGCATTGACTGTCAAAATGCTAACAATTAATAGCATTACAAAAACTGCATTGTCATATTTCAGTTCGACCTGTATAAAACATTCAAAATGAGATTCATTTATGTAAAAATAACAATAATAATTCAGTCAGCAGAACTTTATTTTTTAGTGTTTGTGAATGTGTGGATTAATTTGAGAAAAATGACAGAATTGCTGCAGTAAAGGCTTTATTCTGCCTACAGAAAGGAGGTTGCTCAGCTGGCTGCCTGGTGTAGTCAAAACAACCTAGAGCTGAATGCATTCAAGACAGTGGAGATGATAGTGGATTTCAGAAGGAACCCTCCATCACTTCCTCCCCTCACCATCCTGGACAGCACTGTGGATACTGTGGAGTCATTCAGGTTCCTGGGCTCCACCATCTCTCAGGACCTGAAGTGGGAGTCCCACATAGACTCCATTGTAAAGAAGGCCCAGCAGAGGTTATACTTCCTCCGTCAATTGAGGAAGTTCAACCTACCACAGGAGCTACTGACCCAGTTCTACTCAGTGGTCATCGAATCTGTTCTGTGCACTTCAATTACTGTTTGGTATGGCTCGGCCACCAAATCAGACCTACGAAGACTACAACGGACAGTTCGTAGTGCTGAGAAAATTATTGGTGCTCCTCTGCCCACACTTCAGGACCTGTACGATTCCAGAGTGAAAAACAGGGCAAGAAAAATCATCATTGACTCCACACACCCAGCACACAAACTCTTTGATCTGCTGCCCTCTGGCCGGCGCTTTAGAGCACCAAACACCAGGACTTCCAGACACAGAAGCAGCTTCTTCCCCCAGGCAATCTCCCTCCTAAACAGATAACTGCTCCTTAAGAGCAATATTCCACTTCCACTACTCCTATAGTGTGCACTATAGTGCCTTATTATATCTACATCTTATGTATACATGTATATAACACTACCTCTACTTACTAAATTATCCATTTGCACAAGTGTACATACAATCTGTTAATATGTTTATTCTACTATATACTACCCTGTACAATGTCTCTTATATGTTATTATCCCCCATTTTCTGTAAAATAGTCTTTATTTTATATATGCACAATTTAGAATGTTTTAGACTGTAAATCGTATTATATTGTATTGTCATTGTGTTGAATGTCTGTACTAGAAGCTTCCAACACCAAAGAAAATTCCTTGTGTGTGCAAGCACACTTGGCAATAAAGCTCTTCTGATTCTGATTCTGATTCTGATTCTGATTATTGGCAATATGAAATTGCTGTCAGTGATAAAAAATACACACCCTTTGCCCTTTGGCTTAAAGTGGCCATAACTCAGACAGTTTCTGCATATTTCATGTTAATCTTGAGTCCTACCTATCGCACCCTTCAAATATCCTTTTAGTCTTTAGTTTGATCACATTTATAAAAGACGGATACAGCTGTACAGTTATTTCCAAAAACATACAACGCGTGTGGGGGATGGGGGGGGATGGAACTAAAGCATTTGCGCAACCATTGCCATCAAAATAAAGACACATGACTTAACCTACCATGTGCGGTTCATGTTCGGCATCTTTCAGCGCTGGGACAGCGGCATCTATCAGTTTCAAACTATCTCCAATTCGAGCGTTATATCCACCGTTTATACAACATCCATCACTAAAATGCCGTGACCAAACAAACACACTAACAACACTCTCACTGTAGCAAGAGTAATGAGCTGCAGCTGCAGGCCCACAGTGCAACCAATCTTTTTGGTAAGCGGGTCTCGCTCGTCGGTTGACGCATGGGCGGCCTATTTCTTTCGCCTTGCAGTGGGCGTGCTTTTCCGGGAGAATTGCCCAATAAGGGACTAAGAAAAGTTGTTTTTTCATGTGCGAAAAAAACTTTCCAAAACCTATACGAATGCTGGGGGAGTGTATCGAGCACCGAAATACTGCGTCATACGCCCAACTCGTTTTTTGACAAGTTGACCATGTCAAGCATGAGAAGACAGCACGTTTAACATTGTAAATAATTCAAAATGCATGAAACACCGTTGCATGCCCCCTTTAAATATAGCAAAAATAAAACTAAAATATAGCTGCAAGCAATTACTGAGTCAAGCCCTATAATGGCCCAAAGAGAAATATTTTGGACATGTCAGATGATCAGATTTTGAAACCCAAATTTAAAAATATATGCAAATGCATTTAGAACAATAAAATTGCTTATAACTTTTGACAACTGGGTGGTGCTGTCACCAATTGTTTTATGAGGCAGACAAGATGCGCCGGTGATGATACATACCAAGTTTCGTGTCAATACACAAGTGTCGTGAAGATACAGCCACATGACCCTTTGTCATGACTCGGTTACTAATCTAACCTCGGTTCCCTGAGATATGGGAACGAGTACTGTGGAAAAGCCAAATTGGGCGGGGTTTATGGCTATATAAGCGGACACATCGCCGCAGTGTCCTCAGGTTACTTCGACTGAAGTGACCACCAGCTGCAGCTTGTAAGCACGGCTAGGAAAGCAGTACTGGTTCCCGTATCTCAGGGAACCGAGGTTACGTCAGTAACCGAGTACGTTCCCTATCGATACTTCACTCGTACTGCGTAGCAGGACGCTATAGGGAACAAATATAATCCCGCCGTGCTATAAGAGGATCGATAACGCCTGTTTACACCGGTGCCAGGGCTCGGGGGCTAAGTATGGAACAGGGAAGCCCTGCAGTAGCGGAAGGGGCGAAGCTAAGAGGTGGCCCAGTCCGGTTAATTGTCCCAATGACAGTGTGCTTGGTGCCAGTGTGGTTGGAAAGCAACCCTCAGTCCGGCGACATAGTGTGAGCCCGTTAAACAGAGAGGACACGAGCCTGCAAGGCCGGGACGTACAGACTATAGAATCTGGTGAATGTGGACGGCGAAGCCCAGCAGGCTGCCGCACAAATCTCCGCTATTGACACACCGCTAGACCATGCCCACGAAGAGGCGACACCTCTAGTAGAGTGGGCTCTAACTTCCATGGGGCATTGAAGGCCCACGGAAGAATATGCTAGCGTAATGCATTTGAAGGCCCACGGAAGAATATGCTATCATAATAGCCTCAACTGTCCATTTAGAAAGTCTCTGCTTCGTGACCGGGGACCCTTTGGTGCGGTCATTGAAGCAAACAAAGCGCTGTTCTGACTGCCTGAAGGGGGCAGAACGCTCGATGTAAACCTTCAGTGTTCTGATGGGGCAGCGCATGTTCAGCCCTGGATCCTGCTCAGTGGAGGGGAGCGCAGAAAGCGTCACTACCTTTGCTTTAAACGGTGTAGAGAACACCTTCGGTACGTAGCCATGCCTTGGTTCAAGGACCACCCTAGAGTCTTCAGGCCCAAATTCCAGACAGTAGGGGCTCACAGAGAGCACCTGTAAATAACCCATGCGTTTAACCGATGCCAGAGCTAGAAGCAGAGCGGTTTTTAAGCGTCAGGGAACGGAGGTCCACAGACAGCAAAGGTTCAAAGGGAGAGCTCTTCAGAGGTCTCAATACCGTGGGCAGATCCCATGTGGGAACAGTGAGCGGGCGAGGAGGGCAGAGCCGCCTGGAACCCTTCAAGAAACGAACAACAAAGTTGTTCTTACCCACCGTTTGGCCTGCTATGGGGGTATGGGAAGCCGAAAGTGAAGTCTCTCTGTCTCATCTGGAACTTAACATCTGAGGCTACCCAGAGAAACTTCTCTGACAAATAGGAACTTGTGTGATTCAACTGTCCTTTTCTATAAATATATCTAAATATCTAGGTTATATGTTGTCGCTCTTGCCATTTTTAAATAATCTGAAATTGTTAAATAGGAAAGTTAATTCAGGCTTTGTTTGTATTCGTACCTCCGAATGAATCATGTCTTGATGCACTTCAAACCTTAGCATATTATATATATAAATGTTTGTCTTTACAATTCCTCCTTGTTTATATATATTGTGTGACCATAGAACACTTTCTTTTCATTATGTTATCATTTGGAATGGTATTTTGTAAAGTTGCCAGGAGGTCATAAAGATGCAAATTAGCTGTTGAGTGGACAAAGAACCTCTTCCCTGCTCAACTCTGATTGGTCAATTCAAACTCAGGTGGGCATGCCCTCTCATGAAGTTAAATATCGAGCCTGCTCTGAAAATATGCTTTTTTTCTTTCCCTTTCTTCTGCGCTATACCTGCCTCCAAAACATGGTTCGTGGCATCTCTTCGGAGACTCCCCTTTCCCCCCCACTGGGGGAAAAGAAGGAACAATGGACTTCTGCTGCCACATGGCTAAGCCATGCAGCCGATCACGAGGCCCGGAACTTTCCAGCTGGACTGCATTCTGAAACCTTTTGAACAATTCCATCACTACACGCGCATACGGATATTGGTCCAGCACAGAGCTCGCAAGTATCCGATTCTATACATAGAATAGCTGCGTTTAAGTTCGTACCTCTTGTTAAAGATGATTTTTATTGGTGTTCAGAAATCGCTGCCATGCCCTCTCTCTCTCTCTCTCTCTCTCTCTCTCTCTCTCACTCACTTTATCTCTCTTTCTCTCTCCACGCTCCCTAGCGCATTCATGTTTCATGTATTGTTTGTTTTATGCGATCGTCCTTGTTTTTTTACCATGTAGAGTAGAGTTTAATAAACAACCATATATATTCATTTGTGATGGGTTTTCTGTATACACGCTCACAAGCTTGGTCCCTCTTACTGTGTTTAGATTTACACTACCGTTGCTCTAAATCCTGTTTGGTAAAGTCACGTTACTTATGGCCATGATATAATGTAAAGTATATAATATCATTGAGGCATTTTCTGGACGAATGCATACAAGTATTGTTATGCTTTAGATGACTAATCAGAGACTGTAAAATATGTATATTTGATCATGATTATTATACGTATTTTCCTTTGAGCTAAACTAATTCCTTGACTGAAATTGATGTTTTAAATAACTCATTTCATGGATGTGATCTTGAAAGATCTGGTGGAGAAACATATTTGGTGAGCTTTGCTCATCAGTATAATAACGTTAGCTAAAACCGCTACAGGGTTCACCCTGCGTGCCGCTGTGAAGCGTTCTGTGAAGCCCTCCACCGCGGGTCCAAAGAGGCCTGCAGAAGAGATCGGAGCGTCTAGGAAGGGGACTTTGTCAGCCTCCTTGATCTCCGTGAGCATCAGCCATAAGTGGCACTCGAGCACCACTGGACTGGCCATGGATCTGCCTATCGCCTGGGCCATGGCCTTGGTGGCGCGTAGTGTGAGATCGGTTGCGCTCTGCAGCTCTTTGAAGTACGCTGGGTCTGTTCCAGACTTGTCCATCCCCTGGAGGAGTTTTACCTGTTAGATCTGGAGCACCGCCATGGAGTGAAGCGCTAAAGCAGCTTGGCTGGCGGACGAGAATGAGCGTCCAGCGAGGGCCGAAGTTGTCTTACACGGCTTAGACAGGTGGGATGCTTTCGCGGTCCATCCAATGACCGTGGGCGGACACAGATGCGGCGGCAAAGACTCATCGATGGGAGGCAGCCTCTCATAACCCTTATCCTCTTCACCGTTGACCGAGGTGAGAGCGGAGGAAGAAGAAGGTTGTAGACGGGCCGAGTAGGGGGTGCGCCATGACCTGGTAAGTTCTTTGTGAACTTCCGGGTAGAATGGTGAAGTTCGCTGACGAGGGGCCTGGGGGCACCCAGCAGGAACCACTCATCCAGGCGGCTGCGAGAGGGTTCCTCAGGTGAAGACCACTCCAAAACCAGCTCCTCCACAGCCTTCGTGAGGAACCAAAAAAGCTCGAAATCCACCCCAGGCTTTGGTTCGCTGTGCAGACGGCAGGGGGGTGGGGTCAAACACTAAGCCCGACAGCTCCTCCGCGTCTGAAGCAGCTAGCAACATGCTGCCGTCCTCCTCGAATTCGCTTCTGCCAAACGAGACCATATCATTGGCATTGGCCAAGGGATGCTGGTCAGGCTGGGAGAAACGAACCGGTGAAATCTCTCTCTGAGAAGTCGAGGCACGCCATGGGGGCATGAGCCCACTCTTCCCTGAGCGCTTAGATCCTCTACCCTGCTGCTTCTTTCTCACATCTTGTGAGGCAGAAAGCAGGAGGGCGCGAGGAGCGGATTCACTTTCTGAAAAGAAAGCTATCCGTGAGCGCAGAGAGGATAGACTCATGCTCTCGCAGTGAGGGCATTCCGTCTCCTTGAATGCGTCCTCAGCGTGGGTTTGCCTCAAGCATGAGACGCACTCGCCGTGATTGTCAGAGGCATGTAGAAAAACCCCACATGAGTGAAATGGAAGGAAAGGAATTTGAAACAACGCCACAGGAAATTTGCTCTTTTATAACGACAAACGGTGGCAGGGAAAAGACCGGCCCTGCTGGAGACAGTGAAAACGAGGGCTTTTCGACGGCGAAGCAATCAGTCTCGAGTAGCGAAGGTAGAGTCGTCGCTGAAGGAGAAGAGATCTGAAGACACTGCGGCGATGTGTCTGCTAATATAGCCATAAACCTCGCCCAGTTTGGCGGGCTCCATCGCCATAGGTCCATGCAGCTTCGCTTCCATTGGTTCAAAGTTTTACTTTGCACTAACCAATGGCCGTGCAGTAATCACTGCTTTATTAAAAGCTTCAGTCATCGGAGAAAAAGGAGTTCCCTTTCTGTCGGTCTCTCGACGTTGTGTCGAACCGACAGAATGGGGTTTGTCTTGAGAACCTATCATCTTCTGAGTATTTAGAAAAGGCCAATGAAAATTGGCGAATGAAATTTGCATGCCGGGCTCCTCCCCGGATGTCCGGGTATAAGAGGGAAGCCGGCGTGCTCATTCATTCACCTTT
>NC_079913.1:14952140-14994840 GCF_024868665.1 Triplophysa rosa
GATGTGGGCCATGCTTTCCCGGGCCGCCGTGAGTGTTGGGTTGCAGTGCCCGCACTGCCTCTCCTGGCGCTCGCGGCTGGCTACATGGCGCCTCGGGTTTGAGCGTGGCTCCAAGCCGTGCCCGCCCCCAGTGCCATGTTTACCGGAAGTGCATGAGGAACTTTGTAAGACCTGGAACGCCCCTTCCCGGCACCTTTCACGTCCAAAAAAGTTCTGTCACCCTCTCTTCCCTCGAGGTTGAGACAGCTGGAGGATACGTTGGTGTCCCCCAGGTGGAGTATGCCGCCGCGGTGTACTCGTGCCCGTAGGTGGCGGCCACCTGGGGGGGCTCGACCTAGACTCCCGTTCAAAGCATGTGGTGTCTCGGCATCTCTGGTGTCGAGAGCTTACATTGTGGCGGATCAAGCTGCCTCCTCTCTCCACGCTATGGCTCCTGCCAGGCCAGGGTGTTGAGAGAGCTCCACGAGGGTAAGACCGACCCAGCGCTTATGCAGGAACTCCGCGCCATCACCGACCTCGCTCTACAGGCGACCAAGGTGACCACGCGGGCCCTGGGTCAGATGATGTCCACAGTTGTGGTCCATGAGAAACTCCTCTGGCTGATCCTTGCACAGATGAGTAACTCTGAGAAGGTCCTCTTTCTCGACGCACCCGTCTCGCAAGGGTAGCTGGTTGGTGTTACTGTCGAGCCGCAGCGGCCCCGCTCACCCCCACCTGTCGGGGGGGACGCGAGACCTGCACGCGGCCTCCCCCAGAGGTTTCTCGACAGTAAGAAGCAGTCTTCCGTGCCGCAACTCGGCCGCCTCGGCCGTCGAGTCCCGTGCACTGTCTGCTTCCCAGCAGCCCTGGTCCTCTTCGACGCCCTCCAGCTCTGGCGCCCCCCACTCAGGCGGCCCCCCTGGAGGAGACAGCGAAGAGGAGACCATCGCCCCTTCAGCAGCCGCGGCGAAGGGAAGACCTCAGGGGGATCGAGGCTACCATTGGGCCCGACCCCAGCCACATCGCTGGGAAGTCAGATAGGGACGGATCCTGCCCCGTCTCTCCATCTGCTGGCCCCCTCCGGGGGGCTAGCGCCCACTTACTCTCAAAAAAGGAGAGTTTCCTCTCTCTCTGGGTTACCACAGCCGCTCTCACCCTCTTCACGATGGTGAACGGCAAACTCGACGTTGCGTCATGGCGAAGCGCAATGTCGAGTATAAGCACCATCACTCAGCACTCTCAGTCAGACAGTGCGTTGAGCTGCGCAGTTGCCAGGCAGGAAAAACAGCAGAGCCGATCTCCTCCCCGGGGGACCTCCCCCGGCAAGGAATCCGTACTGCTAGCCATCGAACCACCCCCCGGGGGGATGATGAAAAAGATCGTACCTTAGTCCCTATCTCATACTGGGAGCCTGTCCGGCTTCCCAGGCTGTCAGACTGGCTAGGGAAGGCGATCCAGTCGCCTCACACCCGCCAAGTTCAGCATCCGATATACCTCAGTCAGAGGCTAGGATGTTCCCGTACTTCGGGCCGAGGTCACCACCTTTCTGGTGAAGGGAGTGATCGAGCCCGTCTCACCAGCCGAGGTGTTCAACAGGTTTTACAGCCTGTACTTCATTGTCCCCAAGAAAGGCGCGGGGTTGCGCCCTATCTTGGGTCTGTGTGTTCTGAACAGGCACCTACACTATAGCTGCCTTTCAGGTTGATCACGCAGAAGCGCATCCTGACGTCCGTCAGGTGTCACGACCGGTTCATGGCAGTCGACCTGAAGGACACGTACTTCATGTCTCGATCCTCCCTCGACATCGGCCGTTCCGACGGTTCGCGTTCGAGGGACAGGCATATCAGTACAGGGTTTTCCCCTTCGGTCTGTCCCTGTCTCCACGAGTCTTTACGAAGGTCGTGGAAGCCGCACTCCTTCCCTGTAGGGAAGGAGGTGTGCGGGAACTAACTATCTCGATTACTGGCTCAGTTTTGGCACACTCTCGAGATCTGTTGTTTACAAACAGTGACCTGGTGCTCCGGCACCTAGGTCGGTGGGGCTACAGGTCAACTGAGAAAAGAGCAAGCTCTCCCCGGTGCAGAGCATCCTCTTTCTCGGTATGGAACTCGACTCTGTCCTCACGAGCGGCCCCGCTCACCCCCGGGGGGGGGGGTGCGCGAGACCCGCGACGAGGAAGCCCGCACCCTTGCGGCCTCCCAGAGGCAGCGCGACTGACTAGCGCGCCCAATCAGTGTTGAACTGCCTGAAGCTCAGACAGTCAGCGGTCCCCCTGTAACAAGAGGCTCCCTGGATACATGGCATCCTCGGCGGGGGTGGTCCCCCTCGGGTTGATGCACATACGACCGCTCCAACACTGGCTGCAGAGTCAAGTTCCTTGGAGAGCGTGGAACACCGGCAGCAGGCATATGGTCACACGCTTTTCTGCCGACACACCCTAATCCCCTGGTCTCCATGACCTTCTTGTGGACAGGGGTCCCCTTTGGGATGCCTCCCTGCAAAGTTGGGGTGCTGTGTGCAACGGGCAAGCAGTGTCGGGGCGGTGGACGGGCCCTTACCTGCGTTGGCATTTCAACTGCCTAGAGTTGTTGGTTGTGCTACTTGCATTGAGGAGGCTACTACCTCTCGTGCAGGGAAGCACGTGCTGGTCCGGTCGGACAGCACAGCTGCTGTAGCGTATTCTTTCACTCACAGCAGCTAACATGACTCGCCCGACGCCTCCTCCTCTGGAGTCAGCAGGTGATCAGCTCCCTGTGAGCCACACACATCCCAGGCGTCCTGAACCAGACAGCCGATGCGCTCTCTCGTAAGTCGACGCCTCGCGGAGAGTGGCGACTCCCTCCCCATGCAGTCGGCTCATTTGGGGGCAGTTCGGCCAGGCACAGGTGGTCCTGTTGCCTCCCCGGACTCCACCCATTGTCCGCTTTGGTACTCCCTGTCCGAAGTACCCTCGGCACGGATGCCCTTGCGCACAGCTGGCCGCGGGACAAGCGGAAGTACGCTTCCCCCCAGTGACCCTCATTGCACAGGTCCTGTGCAAAGCCAGGGAAGAGGAGCATCAAGTGGTTCTGGTTACGCCCCTTTGGCCTAACCAGGACTTGGTTCTCGGAGCTGAGGCTCTGACAACAACTCCCCCTTGTCTTTCCCCCTGGCGGACAGCTTCCCCAGGGGAAGGGGCACGTTACGGCATCCCAGGCAAAACCTGGTCTCCATGTCTGGACGGGACGAGGAGATCCTGAGTGACCTACCCCCGGTCCGGTTGGGACGTCACTCAGGCTAGGGCTTCGGCCACTGGGCGGCTATACGCCCATAGGTGGCGCCTCTTCTCGTCCTGGTGCTCTTCTCGGCGAGAAGACCCGCGGAGTTGCTCGGTCATCATGACCCCAGTGCTGGATAGCCTCTGGGACAGCACGACCTGGTCATTAGGTTCCTAAGGGGCTCGAGAGGGTGACCACCTTACCCACGCTCCGTACCCTCTTGCGACCTAGGTGGCGGGCCTCAAGAGGCCCCGCCCCCTTTCGAGCCTCTCGGGGTTGCCGCTCTTTCTCAGTCTTGATAAAGACTGCTTTCCGCATGGCGCTCACCTCCAAGAGGGTAGGGGATCTACAAGCACCCTCCGTGTCCACAGATTGCCTAGAACTCGGGGCCGGGATTCTCACGTTATCTTGAGACCCCGCCCCGGCTACGTGCCTCTCTCCCGAGATACCAGGTGGTGAACCTGCAGGCTCTCCCCACCGGGGAGGAAGACCCAACCTATCCGTGTTGTGTCGAGTATGTGCACGGCGCCTCTACTTGGACCGCACGCAGAGCCCAGAAGCTCTGAGCAGCTCTTTGTCTGTTTCGGAGGTCAGCAGGAGGGCTGTCTCCAAACAGAGGCTGGCGCACTGGATCGTGGATGCCCTCGTTCCCTTCTGTACTGCTCCTACCCTACTTCTACCCGACCCAGACCTGCCTTTTCTCGTGGAAGTGGATGCCTCTTCGACCGGGGTAGGAGCGGTGCTCTCTCAGCGGCAGGGGAAGCCTCCTAGACTCCATCCATGTGCCTACTTCTCCCGCAAGCTATCCCCGGCGGAGTTAAACTACGACATCGGGAATAAAGAGCTCCTAGCCATCAAACTGGCTCTGGAAGAATGGCGACACTGGCTGGAGGGCGCGAACTATCCCTTCACCGTGATCACCGATCACCGTAACCTGGAGTACCTCAAAGAGGCCCGGAGGCTGAATTCTCGTCAGGCCCGTTGGGCACTCTTCTTCTCACGGTTCGACTTCAAAGTGACTTACCGACCTGGCTCGCAAAATGGCAAAGCTGATGCTCTCTCCAGACAACACTACGTCACCCCAGATTTAACCGAACCTGAACCAGTGCTTCCTCCAGCCCTGTTCGTCTGCCCCATCCAGTGGGCCCTCGACCGGGACATCGCTGAACTCCAACACCCTACTCCGCCGGGAGGTCCCGAGGGTAGGATCTTTGTGCCATCCGAGCTCCGCACTACCCTCGTGGACTCTGCTCATTCTGTTCCGGGATCAGGACACCCAGGCAGACAGCGCACCCTCTCGCTCATCTCCGCCCGATACTGGTGGCCTGGGATGACTCAGGACATCGCCCGATTCGTCAAAGGATGCTCAGTCTGCGCCATCGCAAAGACACCACGTCGCCTGCCGGAGGGAAAACTACTCCCATTGCCCATACCCCAACGACCGTGGTCTCACCTCGCAGTGGACTTTATCACCGACCTGCCCCTGTCTGACACATTCACCTGTATCCTGGTGGCAGTGGATAGGTTCTCCAAAGCATGCAAGTTGATTCCCCTCACTCAGCTCCCCACTGCACTAGAGACGGCTGAGGCCCTGTTTACCCATGTGTTTCGCAATTACGGGCTTCCTGAAGACGTTGTGTCAGACAGGGGTCCCCAATTCATCTCCCGGGTCTGGAAGGCCTTCTTCGGAATACTGAACATCTCGGTGAGCTTGACCTCCGGATATCACCCTCAGGCGAACGGCCAGGCTGAGCGGAAGATACAGGACATCGGGAGGTACCTGAGATCATACTGCCATACTCACCAACACAGCTGGCACCGTTTCCTACCCTGGGCGGAGTACGCCCAAAACTCCCTTCGACAGACCTCAACCGGTCTCACCCCGTTTCAGTGTATCCTAGGATATCAACCTCCCCTGTTCCCCTGGTCTGGAGAACCCTCATCGGTGCCAGCTGTCGATCACTGGTTTCGGGAGAGCGAGAGGGTCTGGGACTCAGCTCACCACCACCTCCAGCAGGCTATCCGCAGGCAGAAGCTCCATGCGGATGCCCGAAGATCCCCAAACCCCCAGTATGCTCCAGGGCAACGGGTCTGGTTGTCCACAAGGGACTTACGCCTGCGACAACCCTGCCGGAAGCTGAGTCCCAAATACATCGGACCATTCCTCATCACTCGACAGATCAATCCCGTCACCTTCCGCCTCCAGCTGCCCAAACACTACCGGATCTCCCCCTCCTTTCACGTTTCCCTTCTCAAACCCTTTATTACTCCTGTTTCTGTTTCCTCTACAGACCCTGCTGTAACAACAGATCTGCCTCCTCCTCCACCACCTCTGGACGCCGCCCAACAGATCTTCAGGGTAGAGGAGATCATGGACTCCAGGAGACGGGGAGGTCACCTCGAGTACCTAATCAACTGGGAGGGCTACGGACCTGAAGAACAATCCTGGGTACCACGGATTGACATTCTAGACCAAGCACTCCTACGAGAGTTCCACCAAACCCATCCTGAACGTCCGGGTCCTCGACTTCGAGGTCGACCCCGTCACCCTGGTAGGTCCGTTGGAGCGGACCATGGAGGGGGGGTACTGTAACGGTTTCAGCACCACCGGCCACGCCCCCCATGTCGTCACCGCCAGCTCGCTTCACCCGTTCCCTCTCCCCGGAGTTCTGAACTCAGTTTCCCAGCATGCACCGCACATCCACCATTTTTGATTAGTCCACACCTGCATCACATCTTCAGGATTCTATTTAAGTTGGAACCTTTTTGTTCTTCCCTGTTCAGTCTTGTTGTCTTCACTGCAATTCTTTACCCCGATAAGTATACGTACCTGTTTTTGGATATTCCTGTTTTTGAATACTTACCTGTTTTTGGATATTCCTGTTTTTGAATACATACCTGTTTTTGGATATTCCTGTTTTTGAATACTTACCTGTGTTGGATATACCTGTTTTTGAATACTTACCTGTTTTTGGATATTCCTGTTTTTGAATACTTACCTGTTTTTGGATATTCCTGTTTTTGAATACTTACCTGTTTTCGGATATTCCTGTTTTTGAATACTTACCTGTTTTTGGATATTCCTGTTTTTGAAATAAACTCCTTTTTCTTATCTACCTCCGTGGTGTGCTCTCCGTCTACCAGAACCCTGACACCAAGCAGTATTCAAATACAGGGGCGGATTTAGTGATTTGGGGGCCCTAGGCAAATCCATGTATGGGGGCCCCATGTCATGGCACACAAGGGGTACGACTCAAGTGCGGGGTAAATAATCCTTTATTAGGAAAAAGTCAGAAATAAACAATGTCAGGACACCAGGAGGCAAGTCCACTGTGCACACGGGATCCATCTAGAGAATGGCACCAAGGCCCGACGTGTCACGGGATCCGTGGAAGTGCGATGAGGTGGAGTCCGGCGGGGAGATCACTCGACCCGAACCACCGCAGGTTAAAGTCTTTAGCCCCGCCGAACAACTGAATGGTGTCCGTGGGAGTGGTGTCCGGTGAGTGGGGAGAGGATGGTCCGGGACGCTGATGGGGGAAGCTGGAAGAAGTAAACAGAGAACGGACAGTGGAAACTGGAAGTACAGCGGGAAAACAAAAAACGTCAGGTGAACTTTGAAGCAAGAGACAAAACTAGGACTGAGGATAAGCTAAGACTGAGACTAAGAATACAACTGCTAGCGACTAGCGAGAGGTAACGTCTAGACTGGCATAAACATGCAACGGTCGGACACAGGACGAGAGAACGAGAGAGATAATAAAGGGGAGCTGATAAGTGGGGGAATTAGGCAGCAGGTGTGTAAATCGAACAGATGGGAAACAGGTGTGAGTGATCAGTGCTTGGAGAACCCTGAGAGGGAAACACTAGGGTGGGGTGATGACATAGAGAATGCGTGTGCGGTGAGGAGACAGAATGATAACCACACACGTTACAAATAACAAACACACCCTCCGTGGCAGATGATGCACAGACAAGACCTGGATCATAACACCCCAACTATGCACCATTTTACTTTACTGCAACCCTTATTTTTCTTCCTCCTCAAAGCACACAACTTTTCACCCCCAGTCGAAGTGACAGGGGAAAACTAAGCTTAATAAACACTTATACTGACTAATTAAAAAATATATAATAATGAATTCCCAAATGAAAAACATGGGATAAGTGTCTTATCAAAACACTTATATTAAAGTTCTAAAAAAAATTGATGAAATGAAAACTAATAAGTTATATAAAGCATTACATTTATTCAAACAAACATAAAAATTTATTATATTAAAATTTTCGGTAACACTTTATTTTACAGTGCCCTTGTTACACGTTACAAGTATTTACTATAGTATTTACTATAAATTATGCATAATTACATGTAACTAACCCTGAACCAAACCCTAATCCTAACCCTATAGTAAGTACATGAAGTTACTTTTTATTACTTAGTACTTAAATGTATAATTACACTGTAACACGGGCACTGTAAAATAAAGTGTAACCAAATTTTCAACTTTTCTAAGACTTTTTAGCCGATAAGTAACCAGTCTAACTAAATGAGCAAAGCTCATTCACACCCTACGTTCTCTTGTAGTTCACTGAGCTTTGAACGATTCACTGATCTCTTACATTTTGTGTAAACGAATTGGTTCAAATGAGTCATTTGTTTGCGAGTCGTTCTGATCACAATGTGCGTTCATACCGGCGAACTCGCTTAGTACAGAATAGCGCTGATTCAATGAGCCAACTTCACAGCTAAAAACATTATAATGATGTACAGCAAGTTAATTTAGGAGATCTTTTCAAGAAATGCAAGAAAATGTAAATTGAACGTAAAACTCCTGAACAGCCGTGAAACACAGCTAATACAGCTCCTAATATAGCTCTTTTACTGAACTCTTCAGCGTCTCACTTCTGGTAACGAAACAGCGCCTCCATTGTTTCGTAACTGCAGTTACAAATGACAATCTGTTTAATAATGCACTCAGTGTTTTTTGTGAAGACACTCGACATATTTTTGATGAGAATCTAAGGCGGCACGAAATTTGATTGAGGCGGCCGACTCCAATTTCTTTATGCAGGAAAAACCCTGATCTGAGATTACTATATACAACGTGTGTCCTCTCTCCGTGTTTTTTGTGGTTAACGACCTTTCATGAATTTAAATGTAACCAAATTTCTGTACTAGTGCGTACAGTTTGAATCGTTAGCACTGTACTGACGTTATTATGTTATGTCTTTATGTGCCCATCGATCTGAGCAGCGGAGTCAAACAACCTTTCTACCTTTGAACTGGCTGCCCTCTCCTACCAAGCGCACAGCGCTCTTTGTTTGACAGATGTTTTGGTTGTCAGTCATTATAACTGTGTTGTCGGTGTTCATGGAGAAATACTCACCGGCACATTATCATTGCTTGTGGCTGGGAGAGTGCTGTGTCTGGCAGGAGAGAGATGCGCTGCTGCTGTAGGAGCAGCGGTGGAGTTTGTGTGGGGAAAAAGCAGAGACTTTGGCAACAATCTTTTGTAAATCGTCTTTTTTCCTCTCCGTTGGTGTAGCTGCGCTCTTTGTTGTTTTATTTCACTGCGACGTTTACTTCGTTTTCCAGCTAATGTACCACACAATGACACTCTCTCTGTGGGCAGTCTACTAATTCCGCCGCTGCGTTCACTTTCTCTAGCTAGTGTCGAAGTCGAACTCATCTCGCGCATATACGGTGCTAATCGAATGGTCCACTCTAAGCTATAATGGGGGGAGTGCCTTCGTACAGATGTAATAACGTAAACCGTTAACAGGGATATCCCGACTATTTTGATGATTACTTGGGGCTACGCGGCTGCTGACATGGCTTATTGGTTAAGTCCACCCCTTCCTTTTGGGGGCCCCTGTATTTCGGGGCCCCAGGCGATTGCCTACCTTTGCCTAATGGTAAGTCCGCCCCTGTTCAAATAGTACACTTACAAGCATACTACTAGTCCATTGATATTAGGATACCTACTACATAAAGTATACTTAAAAATATACTTGAACTTTACTTAAGTATACTTAAAAAATGAACTTCAAGTATATTTCTTTTTAAAAAGGGTAGTGCAAATTGTGTTTTGAAATGTGATTACAGATTAGACAAATTGATGTTAGCAATTGTAAAAAAAAAACTAATTTCTTGAGCATAAAAATGTATGAGAATGTTTCTGGGAGAGAAAATTCAAAATATGACAAAATATCATCACAATATTCTGGGCATGTTTTTTACAAAACATTTAATATTACCACTAAGAATTTCCCTAAACAGAAGTAAAACTATTTAGCTTAGAGTTAAAAGCTATTCACAAGCTGCTTAGAGCAACTTTTACTAACGAGTAGAACGAAATCTTAAGTGGGTAACCAATGATTTATGTAAAGGTAATCTATTCCAGAATAAAGGGTATTTGGGAAGAATTATAATAAGAAGAAAAGCAGTAAGGCAGAAACTGTTTTCAGAATTGATTACTTACTGTATATTGAAAACCACCCATTGTATATCCTGAATACTGGCTACAATATAAAAAACAGTAAGGAACCAATAATTTTATTACAGTACAGTGGTATGTTTGGATGTTGTGACATAACCTTATTCTGTGACAATTTTACAGAGACTATAAAACAAAAAGGGACATCTTAAACATCTGGAGAAAGCTCTCTGGTTTTACATTTTCTCAGTAGCAGCTGGCGCATGACCTTCTAGAAATAACAACCTGTTTGTTGCCAACTTTGCTCAAAGGAAGTTGGTTCTTGGGCACACATAGTTTTAAGCAAATCATCTGAGCAGTAAATGCAAATGCAAACTGATCCATGAACTGATGCATTATTTGGACATTCCATGCATAGTTGATTTCATGTATATTGTTAATTCATTTAGGTGGGATATTTTTCATTGGTCAGACACTAGTGCAGCATTAACTCTACTGTTTCGGTATATGCCTGCCCATATGGGCATATGAGAGTATACAGACACTTACTTCCACCCTCATACAGTGCCAACACATTCTCACTGCTCAGAGTTGCCAACTGCGTCCCTTTTGCAACAGACAACTGTAATTCATGGGCATAATTAGAGCAATTGGAGCAGCTCTGGGCCATGTCCAGGTGAGACAGATATGGGTCAAAGCAGTTAGCCAGTCATCTGAGAGATAGCAGAGGAAGGGTAGAGGCTGCTGACAGGTTCAATCCCAGAATACCCCGTTATTGACAGCAGAATTGCTTCCAAAACACTCCCTCAGCATCTGGCCAGCTGATTGGTGGGTCACACTCCCGTAGGGACGATCTGGCTACAGCTCACCACCACACATGCTGTTCCTAGAGACTGATCTAAGCACTGGGAATATGACTGACATGCTTTTAGTGAACCTGTTTATTTATTCAATATAGATGTTTAACTCAACTCAACTCAACTTTATTTATGTAGCGCTTTTACAATTTTCATTGTTACAAAGCAGCTGCACATGAGACACATTGACTACAAGCAAAACAATCAAAGTTGTACCTGCAAAAACAAGAAAAGGTTGAAAACACAGAAGACAGACACACCCACACACAAAACACTCCACACACACAACACGCACACGCACCAACACACACAGACACACACACACACACACACACACACACGTACGTACACAGACAAGTACGCACACACACACACGCTCAGTGAGAGCACACATTTAGGATAAAGGAGAGAGAAGCACAGGTCAAATATAACAGATAATAAATTCCTATATGCAATATTAATTAAGTAAAACTTTAAGATTCTAAAGCAGCCCCCCCGGTCAGGCAGATAGTGCAAAAACAGTATGCAAACGGTGGCGAGGAACCCAAAACTCTAATCGAGAAAAAAAACCTCAGGAGAACCCAGGCCCAACCAGGGGATTCCAGTTCCCCTCTGGCAAAAGCTGCTGCCTCTGCACAAGCTCCAGAGAACTTGCACAACAAGGCTAAATAAAATAAATAAACTTAATAATAAAATAAATTATAGTTTAAGATTATCATTAATAATCTAATAGCATTTGAAGTTTTGTGGTGAAGACATGTCAAGAGACCGCGTCCTTCTTTATCCAGCTCTATCATCTCAGCTCTTGTCAGGTCCCCACTTCCCATTCTCCGCTCTACCATCAGGTCAGGCCATGAACTGCATCCTGCTCGCTGTGGTAACCTTGGAACAATGAGACAAGACTGGCTGAGAGTAGAGTACTGTTCTGTACTCTTTGATGCAACAAGTACATCAGTTGTGTTTTTGGTTCCGGTTGATCTAACTAATGCAGCCTAAACCCTCAGAAGATTTATATTATGGAAGAGTAGTGTATGCAAGATTAAAAAGATGCGTCTTTAGTCTAGATTTAAACTGACAGAGTGTGTCTGCCTCCCGGACAGTGCAGGGAAGACTATTCCAAAGTTTAGGCGCTAGATAGGAAAAGGATCTACCACCTGCACTTGATTTTGAAATTCTAGGTATTACCAACTGACAGGACGCCTGAGAGCGTAATGCACGTGAAGGACTGTAATACAAAAGGAGTTCATTCAAGTACTGAGGAGCTAAACCATGTAAGGCTTTATAGGTAATAAGCAAGATTTTAAAGTTAACGCGATGCTTTATAGGTAACCAGTGCAAGGTTGACAGAACCGGGCTAATATGTTCATACTTTTTTGTACGTGTAAGAACTCGAGCTGCCGCGTTTTGGACCAATTGGAGTTTTTGTAATAAGCCTGCAGGGCAACCACCTAACAGTGCATTACAGTAGTCTAGTCTTGATGTCATGAATGCATGAATTAACTTCTCTGCATCTGAGATTGACAGCATATGACGTAGTTTAGATATATTCTTAAGATGGAAAAACGCAATTTTACAGGTGTTGGCGACGTGGCTCTCAAATGACAGATTACTATCGAATAGAACGCCAAGATTCTTTGCTGACGACGAGGGTTTTATGGAACATCCGTCAATAGTTAAACACTATTCTTGGTTGTAACTTATAGCAGTTTTTGGTCCAATAAGTAACACTTCCGTTTTGTCCGAGTTCAGTAATAAAAAGTTGTTACTCATCCAGTTTTTTATATCGACTATGCATTCCATTATTCGATTGAACTGCTGTGTTTCATGAGGCTTCGAGGAAATGTTTAACAGTGTTTAAGGAGCTGTTGGTGTGACATGTACAGGCAGGGGTATTGTAGTAGTTGAGTAGAGTATTCAATTGGCCTGGAACAGCAGTTCGGGGAAAAAAACACAACTAAACTGTGTGAAAACAATTTATAGCATATGTGACCAAACCAAATTAATAATATTAGTCTAACTGTACCAGGACATTATCGGTACAACTGTAACTGCTCATATTTTTACGATTTTTACTGAGATTGTGTCTCATCTGCAGTGTCTAAATTCCTTTATATTGTTTAAGTCACTGTTCCAAAGTTTGCTGGTTTTATTTGTGCTGTTGTTCAGTTTGTTGTTGCATTCTATTGTTTGACTATTAGTGGTTATTCATAGCTTTGGTTGTAGCCATTATTTTGTCAAAACACATACTGTATGTGTGAAGCAAACCGTGATCCAAGACTAGCACAAAGTTGAACAATATTGAACAGATCTTGTTTTGTAGCTTTGATGAGATGTATCTTTGGGTCAGAAGACCCTACATGGAGACCTTGGGCCTCATGTACAAAGACTTGCATGAATTCATACTAAAACATTGCATACGGACAACGCTGTAAATGTGCGTACGCACAAAAAAACTCAGATGTATGAATCGCGTACGCAGGATCCCACACATATTCTCTTAGTACATCACAATTAACGTGAAATTGAGCGCACATGCCCCAGCACTCTGTCTCCTCTCTCAATTAAATAAATTTGAATATGGTAATGAGTCCACCTTGGTAAAACCAAGCAGCAAGAAAATGGAAAAAGCATGCAGCAAGAAATGAAAATCAGATTTACTACAGGACTGCCACGAACGTAATTTCTTATTTATTTGCTTAACATTGGTACACACCAGCCTGCATTTGATTTTAAAATGCATGCAATCTTGCTCAAAATTACACCAGAGATTTTACGTATCCATTGCATTTACGTATCCATTTTTGTTTCCAGCACTCCCCCCAGTGCTGAGTCCCGTCCGTCTTGACGCATGCTGTTCTGGAGTCACAACAGCAAATAATTAGGGTAGGATTCAACCGTCTCACGCCCCTCAGGAACCTGGTGACCAGGTCGTGCTGTCCTAGAGACTTACCAGCAACTGGATCATGATGTGCGGCTATAGCAGCAACATACACTTTCAGTGTGGAAGGGGAGAGGTTCTTCTCAAGTCTCTCCTGGAGACAGGACAGTACGTACCTGATCGAGCATCTCTGTGGGTCGTCTCCGTGAGAAGAGCATTAGGACGAGAAGATGCGCCACTTGAAGGCATACAGTCTCCTAGTGGCCGGGGCCCTAGCCTGTGTGAGGGTCTCTACCACTGCCGGGGGTAGGTCGCTCAGGATCTCCTCGTCCCATCCAGGGGCCAGACATGGAGGTCCCAGAGGTCTGGCCTGGGATGCCAAAACGCCCTGGTGGTTGATATACGCCACGGCAGCTGTGCTGTCCGACCGGACCAGCACGTGCCTGCCCTGCACGAAAGGTTGGAACCTCTTCAGTAGCAACTCTAGGCAGTTGATATGCAAACGCAGTCGGGGGCCCGGCCATCACTCCGACACTGCGTGCCCGTTGCACACAGCACCCCAGCCCTGAAGGGAGGCATCCGTCGTTACCACGACATGTCTTGATACCTGCCCTAGGGAGACCCCCTCCCGTCGGAAGGCCATAGACGACCAAGGGGTCAGGGTGCGCCGGCAGAAGGGCGTGATGACTATACGCCTGCTGCCGGTGTGCCACTCTCTCCAAGGAACTCGACTCTGTATCCAGTGTTGGAGCGGTCGCATGTGCATCAACCCGAGGAGGACCACCCCCGCCGAGGATGCCATGTGCCCCAGGAGCCTCTGAAATTGTTTCAGGGAGACCGCTGGCTGCCTGAAGTGCTTCAGGCAGTGTAACACTGAACGGGCGCGCTCTGTAGTCAGTCGCGCTGTCATGGAGACAGAGTCGAGTTCCATACCGAGAAAGGAGATGCTCTGTGCGGGGGAGAGCTTGTTCTTTACCCAGTTGACTTGTAGCCCCAACCGATCTAGGTGCCGGAGCACCAGGTCCCTGTCTGTACACAAAAAATCTCGCGAGTGAGCCTAGATGAGCTAGTCGTCGACATAGTTTAGTACCCGCACACCTCCTTCCCTGAGACCTTCGTAAAGACCAGTGGAGACAGACCGAAGGGGAGGACCCTGTACTGATATGCCCGTCCCTCGAACGCAAACCGCAGGAACGGCCGGTGTCGAGGGAGGATCGAGACATGAAAGTACGCGTCCTTCAGGTCGATTGCCATAAACCATGCACTTCTGCGTGACCATACTGAAAGGCAGCTTGTGTAGGTGCCTGTTCAGAACACTCAGATCCAAGATAGGGCGCAACCCCCCGCCTTTCTTGGGGACAATGAAGTACGGGTTGTAAAACCCGCTGGACATCTCGGCTGGTGGGACGGGCTCGATCGCTCCCTTCACCAGAAGGGAGGCGACCTCCGCCCGAAGTATGGGGGCATCCCTGCCTCTGACTGAGGAAAAAAGGACGCCCCGGAACCTGGGCGGACGTGTAACGAACTGAATCGCGTAGCCGAGACAGATCGTCTTCCTCAGCCAGCCTGACAGTCTGGGAAACTGAAACCAAGCTCCCAGAAACCGAGACAGGGGGACTAGAGGTTTGATCTGCATCATCGCCCCCGCGGAGGGTGGTTCGATGGCTAGCAGTACGGATTCCTTGCCTGGGGAGGACCCCCGGGGAGGAGATCGGCTCTGCTGTTTTTCCTGCCTGGTGACAGTCCAGCTCAACGCACTGTCTGTCTGAGAGTGCTGAAGGCTGATGTTTATACTCGACATTGCGCTTCGCCATGACGCAACGTCGAGTTTGCCGTTCACCGTCGTGCAGAGGGTGAGAGCAGCTGTGGTAACCCAGAGAGAGAGGAAACTCTCCTTTTTGAGAGTAAGTGGGAGCCAGCTCCCCGGAGGGGGCCAGCAGATGGAGAGACAGGGCAGGATCCGTCCCTATCCGACTTCCCAGCAATGTGGCTGGGGTCGGGCCCAATGGTAGCCTCGATCCCCCTGAGGTCTTCCCATGACGGCCGCTTCGCTGCGGCTGCTGATGGGGCGATGGTCTCCTCTTCGCTATCTCCTCCAAGGGGGGGCGCCTGAGTGGGGGGCACCAGAGCTGGAGGGCGTTGAAGAGGACCAGGGCTGCTGGGAAGCAGACGAGGCGGCCGAGTTGCGTCACGGAGGACTGCTTCTTACTGTCGAGAACCCTCCGGGGGAGGCCGCGTGTGGGACTCGCGCCCCCCCCGAAGGGCAGGGGGTGAGCGGGGCTGCTGCGGCTCGACAGTAACACCAACCAGCCCCCCCTTGCGAGACGGGTGCGTCGAGAAGCGGACCTTCTCAGCATTACTCATCTGCGCAAGGATTGGCCAGAGCAGTTTCTCATGGACCGCAAGTGTGGACATCGTCCGACCCAGGGCCCGCATAGTCACCTTGATCGCCCGTAGAGCGAGGTCGGTGGCGGCGCGGAGTTCCTGCATAAGCGCTGGGTTGGTCTTACCCTCGTGGAGCTCTCTCAACGCCCTGGTCTGGCAGGAGCCATAGCGTGGAGAGAGGAGGCAGCTTGGTCCGCCGCAATGTAAGTTCTCAACACCAGAGATGCCGAGACACCACATGCTTTGGACGGGAGTCTAGGTCGAGCCCCCCCAGGTGGCTGCCACCTACGGGCATGAGTGCACCGCGGCGGCATACTCCACCTGGGGGACACCGACGTATCCTCCAGCTGTCTCATCCTCGAGGGAAGAGAGGGTGACAGAACTTTGTTTGACGTGAAACATGCCGGGAAGGGGCGTTCCAGGTCTTACAAAGTTCCTCATGCACTTCCGGTAAACACGGCACTGGGGACGGGCGCGGCTTGGAGTTGCGCTCAAACCCGAGGCGCCATGTAGCCAGCCGCAAGCGCCGGGAGAGGCATGGCCGACATCTCGACGTCTGCTTTTTCCTGGGCTCGACCCCCCGAGGAAGGGAGCCCGAGGAATCGTCGGAGTCGGATGGCAGTACGTCACCCCCCGATGCTGCAAGAGACATCCCATCATCACGCATCGTGTCCGAATACGTGATTGAGGAATAAGACAGCGGACCGTCTCCTGGGGAACGGTCAGACGAGCGAGACGAGGTGTGAACGGTCCGTGAGCCATGGCTGGCGGATTATCGCTCACAGTAATCCTCATATCACCCTCGCTGCTTGCCATAGCGGACGGCAGGGCCGTAGTCCTGCTGCCACGGAACGGGGAGCAAACGTGGTGGTGGCTGAGTCCCGTGGGAACACAGCCACCTGTGATGCAACGTCTGAATCGTCACCGCCCGCAGTGCGGGCAGGACGTATCCACAACGTCTGCCCCAGCGTACTGGAAGCAGGCATTGTGTCCGTCCCCCTCCTCGATGAGTGTGTTGCACCCATGAGAACAGCAGGACAAGCCACGCTGGAGAAATTTGCTCTTTTAGAAAAGGAAATTTGCTCGAACACCTCCTGAACTGCCGAGACGCCCAGGGGAGAGTCGTTGCAGGAAGGGACCGTCCGCTGTCCACGTCGTAGATTCCAGCAGAAAGAATGATCACCAAGATCGTAGCTCACCAGATGCGTAGGCTCTGAAGAACAAAAGGTGAATGAATGAGCACGCCGGCTTCCCTCTTATACCCGGACATCCGGGGAGGAGCCCGGCATGCAAATTTCATTCGCCAATTTTCATTGGCTTTTTCTAAATACTCAGAAGATGATAGGTTCTCAAGACAAAACCCATTCTGTCGGTTCGACACAACGTCGAGAGACCGACAGAAAGGGAACATAATATAAACATATTTTTTTGGCCAAAGTTACCAGAATAAGTTTGTAACCTTGCTTCGAACATGTAGGGTTGACTACTTATGATACATAAAGCTTTGTACTGATATACGAAGAACATATGGTAACACGGACTACTTTACCTGATCAGTGGACATAGTTTGAACGACGTATCTGGGTCCGTCGGCTTAGTAAACAAACTCGCGTGTATTGAGCTGCCAGCGGGAAATCTTTCAACAGTTTTTACGACACTGCATACAGACAATTCCACTTATCAACCAGGTGGACCAACAGTGAGCAAAAGTTGCTCATTGCCGCTTTAACTACGCGTAGATTTGGGCGGTCTTAGTCAAATCATGTTACGAAGTTACGTAGATTCGCCGGGGTGTGGTTACACGAGGCGTTTCAGGCAAATCTGGTTGCGCATTTGCATTTAGATAGAATGCATCTTTTGTTCCCACACTTTCATTTGTGCAATTTTACGTGTCTAACACATGCATGGGCAACTTATAACACAGAAAAACACAGAAAAACACGTACTTCTGCCATATGACCCCTTTAAATATTAAATAAAAAAGCTCTTGTTGCAGTGACAACTTCAGTCTGTCGCGTATTAACCCTTACAGTCCTTAACAATTCCATTTGAAACAAACTATTTAAACCTACCTTGGCTTTCATATTGCCATAAAACTTTGCTTTTTCCTACTCGTTGGTGGAAAACTTACATGTTGACATTGTCCAGATTCAAATGTTTTCATCTGCAAGCAATACATGCGTGTACAGAACATGTGCACAGGAGCGCAAATGAATAGATGTCTCTACGCAACCACGGCAAAATCTGCGTGCGCTCCGACACCAAGCAAGCTGGTCATAGCCGGTTTTGATTTTATGTAGGCCTAACTGTTAATTTCACAACAAGATCCACTGCAGAACCCGCAGAGTAACCTGCGCTCAAATGCAGAAACGTATGCCAATAATTTCTGTGTAAAATATTTTAAATGAAACCATCTACAACTGAAAGTCTACAAATGGCAATCCAACTATCATTTTTATTACACTTATATTTGTCACAGTGACATGCACTACGACCAGTGGCAGCTCACCATCGTCATGGCACTTTACCACCGCGGTGGTGGTGAGTATGTCACGGCCACCGTCACAGCCCTAGAAAGTCAGCGCGGTTTACTAGACTCATGTTTGTTACATGCCTGTCGGAGGCGTTTCCAATTTTTATAAAGGTCTCTTGTGAAAGTAAACTTGGTGTGGACCTCAGGAAAATGTCTGCATGCTTTACAAAATATGGCATATTTATTGTGGACGATTTTGATTTACTAATTCGGATGCCGGCTGAGTGAGAATATCAGTGGAGGCTGAAGCACAAATGCTGCCATTAGCACTCGACTCATTGGATGTTGCTGTGTGTTTTTCTGAATAATATTTGGATATTATTATTAATAAACAAACAATTCAAATGTTTTTATTTAATTTATACAATTAAAATTTAAAATTAATATTTAATAATATTAAAAATACATTTATTGGCTCTGACTGGGTGGGCCTAGGCCAGATTGACAGCTGGCCCACCCAGTCAGAGCCAATAAATGTATTTTTAATATTATTAAATATTAATTTTAATAGCTCCGCCCCTGATAGAGGGTATGTGTTACACTCTAATTTAGAAGAGCAATGTAAATCATGTAAAAATTCTGTTTGTTAAACCACTAAATGTGTTTTGCTTGAGTAGAAAATGTTGACATCTGACAGTAACCTGTTTTTTCAACATGGTTGGATCAACACCTGGTCCCTGTAGCCAGGTCCACACTGAACCAATGCAAGCAAAGGTCATCTGCTCTTATTAATGTAGGAGAGAGACTAATTGAAATAGAGCCCACCTGTAATATATTTTTGTAAGGAGAGGAAGTGGCCAGCTGGGAAAAGTGACTACAGTCTGACTGCACAAGTTCCTTAAAGTGCTGAGTCAATTGAAGGTGCATGTATTTAGGGGATGGCTATCTACTCTCTAGAGTCAAGCACAGCTGCCGCCCACACAGCAGAGTGCTTCATTATCAAACCCTTGCACCTGCAGCCATCCTGCAAATTGGCACAGTGCAATTACTACAGGAATAGCAATGAACCTTAAGAGCAAATGGCAGTAATGGGAAGACAAAGTAATGCTTTGGGTGGTTTAGTTCTCGCAAACCAACATATCAACATTTGTTGAATCAAAAATGAATAATGTTATGCAAAACAATGACCATTAATTGATCACCTCATTCAGGATCAGTTGCGGTTTATTATATATTATACATTTATGCACAACGCAAGGTAAAAAATAAAACCAGTTTCTTGCAAGAAATCATTTGTGAAGAGATAGGATGTCAACATTCATTTTTTATGATAAGTAGATTTATTTTGCCTTGTTTGACTTTGCAATTATACTGGTGGTGACACATTATTATTGTGAAATTGATCTCTTATTTTACCAAATGTGATCATATTTGTAATGTTGCTAAATGAAATACAAAAACACAAAATCATTAATAACAAAATCTGTTTTGTATGTCTAGTGCTCTGTCATGGAGGGATGTCCAGAAGCATGTTCATCCATAACCCCATCCACCCCTCACTGCCATCATTGCCCCCCTTAGGGGAGTCTTTGCGTGTTGGTCATTGCATCATACATTTAAAAGAAACAAGAGCGCTATGCACATACTGTGTGGCTAGACTATTGATCTACAGACCAGTGCTTCCAAACCCCTGATCATGACAGGCTTATCACAGGACATTCAGTTCCCCTTTTGCTAGGGGTTGACAAAGTTCCCCAGTCACAAAATATTGATAGATTTTTTCCTCCCTTGTGTTTTGCATTATATACCTTTTCCACTGACAGCCACTCACACAGCAAATACAGCAGAATCTGAGGAGGACGTGATTAATTACAGTATATGACTTTGAATACAATTCACTCAAGATGATTTAATTAAATATATATTAACCATTGCAGGGCAACCTGATCAAAATAATTCCTGATTCTATATATTACATGCAATCAAAACTGACCCTATTTACTTCTACAATACACATGTTGAACTGTAACAGTACTTTAACAAAGAATAATGCCACAGGTGACAAGTGATGAGGTGTTTAATAAAGCCACAGGTGGAAAAAAAACAGGAACAAACGAGTAATCCACAAAACAGGAACAAGGGTAAATCCAATCACGAAGTGTAAATCCAAAAACACGGGGTACAAAAACATCCACGGAATACTAAATACTAGGAGTAACGGGTTCGACTAGAAGACGTGCACAACATACAACTAGACCAGACGCCAAATACAGGGAATAGATATAGTGTCCAACTTAATGAGGTGCAGGTGAGTGTCATTAATAATCAGGTGAGCGGGAATGTGTGTGGCGTGATGGCGCTGATGCAGGGGGTGTGGTTGACAGCGGAGCCGTGACTGTCACAGTAACCCCCCCCCCCCCCGCTGTCCACTACAGCGGACTCCACAGGACGGCGAGGATGACCACGAGGACGAGGGCAGGACGTTCAGGATGGGCTGCGTGGAAGTCCGAGGACTGCCCAGGACTGTTCCTCTGGTCCGTACCCCTCCCAGTCTATGTTAAACTCGAGACGACCGCCTCGCCGTCTGGAGTCGAGAATGGACTCCACCCTATAGACTTGTTGTGACGGATCCAAGGGTGGAGGAGGAGGATCTGCCGCTACACCAGGCTCTGTGGGAACAATAGGAACAGGATTAGTGAAGGGTTTCAGTAGGGATACGTGGAAGGAAGGGGAGATCCGGTAATGTGAGGGCAGCTGCAGACGGTAGGTGACTGGATTGATTTGCCTGATGATGGGGAATGGTCCGATGAATTTGGGAATCAGAGCTGCCGCAGGCGTAGATCCCTGTTAGAAAGCCACACTTTCTGACCAGGCTCGTATCTTGGAGTGGGATTTCTACGAGTGTCCGCATAGTGCTACTGTCTGCGGCCAGCCTGTCGTAGATGGGTATGGGCTGAGTCCCAGACTCTCTCACTCTCACCAATGGTGGACTGCTGGAACAGACGACGGCTCTCCAGACCATGGAAACGGGAGGTTGGTACCCGAGTATGCACTGGAATGGTGTTAGTTGTAGTGTATTTTGGGGAAACTATGAGTTTAAACACAGTAAGCTACAAATAATTATGGTGATTAACCGTTAATTATTTTATACACTTTACCTGATGCAGCAGAGCTAATAACAGCGACAAACTAAATCCACCAAGTGATCAGCAGATCGCATATGAACTCTAAGAAATATTACTCCCCTGGCCTGGAAAAACAATATTCTTACTGTAGTACTGTACCTCTTCAGAAATCTTAACGAAATCAAGCAGTTTAAGTGATGTTGATATGTGATAAATAAACACAGAAACAATTCGAGCGTGGATACAGATGCGGTTTATTTATCTACACTACGGGGGCACTACAATCAACTAGCTAACACAAACCAAACATTAACAAACAAGCATAAAAACGTAAAACAGTAGAGAATGAAAGAAATAGATAAAGCAAAGAAAATGGCAGTATTAAATCAGCTATTCACATCTGCATGAACCATCAAGGACAATCTCCTTATTTAAAAGGGGCAAAGCTTATACGCAACTAGTTAGCAATAGTTCAGATACTTGTATTGGCTTCTTTGTTTCTCGGGACACATGCTGGCGCGCGTATCAAAGGGTCCTGATGTGTTCAGAGCAAGCCGTGAGTCCGTCGGATTTAGCTGAACTAAACTGCCGGAAGAAACTGTTTCTGAGGAGAGGCAGGTCTCGAGAGGTTGAAAGAAAACGAGCGAGCGAACGCGCACGTGTGCGAACACACACAAGCGAACGAACATACACAAAAGAGCAAGCTTTCCTGTGTGTTCAGATGTTTTAACACCGAGGGCGCCACGCCCCTCCAAGGTGGGCGATCCAATGTGATGAGATAGTTTTGGGCGCAAAAACATGTTTCTTTGTCCGGCACACTAACTCATTTGCATTTATGGTCGCCTGGGAGTTTGGAGCAGGAATAGACTTAGTATAGAATAAAATGAGTATGGTATAAAATACATTACTGTGCTATACACCATATTCTAAGACATGTAAAGGGAAACACGTAGATATGAAACATGAAGGGGTTACAATTACATTGACCTGTAGTTTGGACAAGAATGTAAATATACACAGAATACCACTAAGCACATATGCCTTTGCGGTTATAGGTGAAGGAGAATAACATTGAGACAAGCATACAATGTGGAGATTCATGTGAATACACTTTAAACCAGTCTTTTGTGGCTAAGGAAAGAGAAAGAGACATTCTTTTGGAAGAATTTGAGGCTCTCAGTCCCTGGGGGCCACATGGCTTTTCTCACTTTGGTGAACAGTCCTGTCCTCCCCCAAGAACCTCCTTTGAAGTCTATGGGAGAGTATCCGAATCTGTCCTGGTCAGTGATGAAGGTGTTGAGAATAGGACATTTGGCCAGACTTGTTGGTGCCTGGTCGTAGTCCTGCTGAGAGTTTACTGTGTTTTATGATCACAGATGGTAAACTTTGATCCAACCATACCCTACATGTCCCCCCTTTCGGAAGACGGGGTTTGTAGAAGCTTAGACGGCCGATGGTTGTCTGGATCGTAATGGTCAAGGTGACAGGTGGGTCTTACTGGTCCTCAGTGCTGTGGCGCACTGGCAGTGGGTCAATCTCGAGGAGGTCAGGTTCGGACTCAGCTTGCGTACCTCTCTTCTCGCGGCTCCGTTTGAATGCCCGGGGAAACACCGCCGTACACTTGTTCACTGACTCCTGCATTCCGTTGACCCTTCTGTAAAGGACGAAGGACAAGCCAAGAATAAGGGCATACCCTAATGTGGTGGTTAGGCACAGTGCAGTGTCCGCGGCGGTCCAGGACCGGACCACAGGGGAGTTGGCGAGAGCAGACATCCGATCCAGAGTCTGTAAGGCCTCGTTAATAGGTAGGTTCAGTAGAAATGCCATCTCGCCTTGCTCGGGGGCTATGTGCAGAGGGATCGCACTACCCAGAGAGTATGCAAGATGGGCTTGAAGGGGGTTGGTTGGCCCTAAGGTGGCAGAAGTTTCTTGGACAACAGATGGGAGGTTGTCTCACGTAGTTGTTATGACATCAAATCTTGTCATCCACATCACGTTCCTCTTGTGAATCTCTGCAGGGTGCAGCATGCTCTCTGGCCTTCACGTTTTTTGCAGTGATTACAGAGCAAAAGCAGGTGTCATGCTCCGGTGTCTTTCATTGAAGTACTGGTGAGCGGTGTAGGGTGTGACAAGGTTGAAGTCTCTTGGCTGGCACTTTGGATGTTGTGGTGGCCCATGGTGCATCGTAGGCATACATCAGCATGACCCCCCTTTGTTCCTGGAAAGTTGCACGCCGTGGTGCTGTGTTGTTACAGGAACAGACTAGAGGATTTTGTTTATCAGACGCAGCAAGGTTGGACATCGTGAAAGGAAGGTGTTTATCATTGCTTGTGAGCGTTGGTGGTTGCTTAAGCAAAGCTGTATTTTAGGCAGAGCCAGTGTGGGTGGGTGTGATGCGGTCAGCGTGTGGTGGTAGCTGTGGCTTAGAAGCGATGCTTGGGATGGGCGGGTGGGTGTTTGGTGACCACCGGTTGCCGCAAAATGCCTCAGTTTTCACAGGTTTACTTTGAATGTTCTTTCACCTTTTCCCTCAGATGAGCATATCATGTTCCTTTGTGATGACACTAGGTGTCTGGAACAGGTGTTAATGCTCAACTGGCTTATGATTTGCTATGTTTTTTGCCAAGTGATAGCGTGTGAAACTTAGCTTAGCCTACTTTGAGTCTATGCAGGTAAGAAATTGTCTGATGGAGTTTTTTTTGTGAGCTGTTGCGATTTGAAGGATTAATCCAGATAGCTGTCACTTATGCTGTGATGTTTGGGGCCCCAGCTTAAAGTGTTGCAGTGGGACAGGCTTGTCATTTTCCACAAAACACCTGCTCTGGGTGTGCAGTGCCTCGCCATTGTGTCGTCGACCACGTGGCTTTGTGTGCATGGGATCTGTGGTGAGGAGGCGTTGACTGTTAGAAACATCACATGTTGGTGGCAGGTCTCTATGGTTACCTTCTGTGTTCTGATGTGAATGGAACGTCGCTGCATGGCTTGTGAAGCACGAAGCAGCTCTTGTCATCTGGGTGCTCAGGCTGTGGTAAGAGCCATGTTCAGCTGGTGCTCGGCTACCCCCCTTTCGTTCTGGTCACGTTGTCAGTGTAGACCAGTGTTAAGGCAGTGTTTGGCAAGTCCAGCTTTCAGATGGAACTCCATTCAGCAAGGGTAGATCAGGCATGTGGTGAAGCGCAGGTGCCATTTGGTGTGTACATGGCACCACCTTGAGCGCTCATCTACATGAGTGGGCAGTTCTTTTTAACTGTTCACAAACCTTGTAGGTGGTGTTCTGTGTAGCCCGGGATGCAGCTAGCTTGGGATGTAATGTCATGTGGTTTGTGAGTGGGGCCACGTTGTCCATCTCCTTAGGGTGGTAATCCGCTGTCATGCTCTTCATGAAGGCATTGTTCAAAGTATTTGGTAAATGTACTCGCTTGTACAGTATGTCACTGCAAAAGATTACTTATTCAGTAAAAAGGGGGTGGGGCTTCCAGAGTGGGCCATGCTCCATGTATTCCATTGAATATGTGTGGTTGAGGGCTTGGTCACACTGTGTGTTCAGCTGAACAGTGACCCCTTTTCCTGAATGGAGGTGCTACAGTCTCATTTATTCACCAGAGTGCGAAGCTCTGGGCTAGTCTAGTCTGGCAGAAAGTTCTCGTACTTGGTTATTCCATTTCAAGTGCAAAACACGGGTGTCCTGGGCCGTTGCCATTGTTGACAGGCATGAGTCCAAGGGAAACTGCGTGCACTTGACAGCAGAGGAAATGTCTGATGTTGGTGTTGTTGTGGGGAGTGTGTGAACAGTGTAAAGCTGATGTCTGAGATATCTGCCCCTAGTTCCTGTATGGTGCCTGCTATCATCATGCCACTTGGTGATGTGCCTTTGGCATGTAAGGGCAGGAAACGTCTGGGTCGTTGGCTTGTTCGACCTTGAGGCCGAGTTCTTGCGACTGGCTGAGATGTCATGCCTAACTTTTGTTACCTGACACTGCATTTCAGACGAGTTGGCTGGCTGGGAAGCGGAAGTTCCCGTACTTGAGCCCAATTCTTTTGTAATGGTTAAAGTCTCTTAGAGGCTCAAAACAATTCAGCAGGTCTTTGCTGGTGAAGAGAGGGCGTGTGTCCATCCGTGATATGTACATGGGGTGTACATGCTTGTGGAGCTTCTGGTCAGGTGTGTGGGAACTTCTTGTTTCAGTCATACCTCAGTTGATGGCCGCGTGTGTGTGTCTCGGCTTGTTCTGGGTAGTCAGCCGTCTGATGAGGTGCGGTCTGGGTGCCATGCTCATCTTGTGTTAGGATGACTGTCTCTGTGGTCGACAAGCAGGTTGCAGAGATCTGGACGTTTTCTCAGTAGGAGGGCATTCATGAGGGTTATTCGTTTCTCATGCCACTCGTGGTTGAAAAGAGTCTGATTTGGATTTTAAAATCCTCCTGTTGAGGTTTCTTGTAGAATCGGCTCCTTTGATGTTCTCAGGATCTCTGCTGGTTCAGACGTATTTGCATGGTTTTCTCTCTTGACAGGTGTCATCCATGGTGTTGAGATGAATACCTTGATGACTGTTGGGCCAGAACAGGTCAGTGGCTCCTAGGTTGCCAGCTGGGTTTCCACGGGCCACCGTCTTTCATGTCCGACGAAAGTGGTCAGCTCCATGTTGTCTCAGGGCATCCTGTCTGGTGCTTGGCTGTTCCCGGCAGGCTGTTACATCTGCTGAGTCTCTGCTGAAGATCTGCTGCTGTGGTGCACCCTCCATAGTAATTTCTTTGTGATGTGCAGAGATAGGCGAGATTTAAACAGTCTTTATGGAGGCAGCGCTATGTTCTCTGTAGGTCTTATGGGCTGAGTTCCGCAGATATCAGGTGATCTTGGCGGAAGAAGGCTGTAGCGCTTAGGTGATGAGTCACAGTGTGATGCGGATTTCTGAGGCAGGAGAGTTTTGCGTTGAAGTCTTCTTCCCTTTCCGCCTGTTCCGTCCTCTCATGTAGGCTCGGATGCTGGCTGTAGCAGAGGTGTTGTAGCTGCTGTAATCTGCTTTGACAGTTTCTGACTGCTGGCATAGGATGCTGTAGTCCTCTAGGCGGGAGGTGATCCTAAGCAGGTGATCTGTCTTGTGTGGTCACACTGGGCTGTGTTCCTGCCTGAGAGTCGATGTTTTTCAGGTAGGAGTTTGTTGTGGCCTCCTGCAGTGTTTAGAGTGACAGCATTAAGTGGTGACAGCTGTCATGTTTCTGGCCAGCTTGCTGGGTTCTGTGGGGACACGCAGGGTGTGTCAGGTTCTGCAGGTTCTTCTGGATGATTCCTGCCCCACCCCTCTGTGTTTGCTGGCTAGTAAGGTGTGAACAGTGGGCTTTTGCTATCCCCCCTTTCGCAGCTTTGGGTTTTAAGCTGGGGAGGCTGGACAGGAGAGATTCTGTTGCATTCTCCTGTCTGTTCACATTGTAGTCTGCAAGATAAGTTCAGTCCATTTTGGTTCCATCGCTGAGTCATGGCTTGGACTTCAGCGTGGACTGCTTGCAGATGGCCTTTACAGGCCTTGGCCGTGGAATTGTATTGCTGTCAGCCAGGGCCATTATGAAGAGAGCTTCTGCATGTTGGAGTTTTCCTACCAGCTCCTCTCTGGCATCTGCTCCAATTGCTCTCTTCGCTCAGTCTGTGTTGCAAAGGACTCTTGTAGCTTTCATCTCCTCCTGTAGCTCCTGGTCCTCTTCATCCGCTATCATTTGCAGGTCCGGCTGGTCTAGGCGGTTCTGCACGTGCTCCTGGCTCTAGTAGGACGATCTGGTTGTGGTCACCGATGATCTTGACTGTGCACTTCAGATGAGTTTGTTGGCTCTCTGTAGTTGTAGTTGTAGTGCAGTTGTAGTTGTAGTTGTCCACTTGCAATGGTAAGTGAGGGCAGACGGTGGATTGTGACAGTACGCCCCCTCCCGAAAAGGCGCGACCTCGCGCCGTAACAGATCCAACAGAGGAGGGTGGGTGGGGGTTCAGGAGGAGGACGGAGCTTGGTGGAAGACAGGCAGTAAACCAGAAAAACCAAGGGGGTGTAGACGGGAGAAGGAGCCAGGGTGGAGACAGAAGGGGACCGGAGCAGGAGAAACCAGCGGGAATCCAGACCACTACCCTGATGGTGACCGCCGAAGGAACCGATGGAGGACGGCGCCGTGGAGGAGGAGAGGCTGACGACGTCAAGGAGCCGACTGACAGAGGCGACCCAGGTGGAGGTGGAGTCTGAGGCGGAAACAGAGAGCCAATGAGCCAGGGTGACACCGAAGATCCAGCGGGACCAGGCGGAACCGAAGTCACAGTCGACCGAGGCGGAGACCTGGGAGTCCGCGGCGAGACCGGAGCGACTGACGACCAAGGAGTAGTTGACAGGAGGGAGAAGGCCAACAGAGCTGATGGGACGGAGCGACGAGGCATAGCAGGAGGAGCAGAGTCCTTAGGCGAAGGTGGCTCGCCCACCGACCCAGATGGATCTGGAGGGAGGAGGGAGCCAGGCCGAGCCAGTGGATGACCGGACGATGATGCAGACGAGGGAGGATGAGGCTGAGGGTACGTCACGGGGTCGATAGGCCGAGTGGAGTCTGGGGTTCAGAGGCTGAGGACGGAGACTGAGGATCCTTCTGCCATGCAGCTGATGCTCACTGGTAGACCCATGGCAATCCCTCACCACCGATGGACGGCTGAGGGTGAGACGAGGGGCTGCCAGGATGTAGCTGCTGCCGTGGTGCTGTTGGCTTGGGACAAGGAGGTTGGAGAGGGAGGGTGGGTGGGAGTTCCGGTCTTCTTGTGGTTTCTAGGGACATGTGTGCGGCCCAGACACACCATAACGTGACTTCCAGTATCGGAAGCGCCAGGGGTAGAGAAACTACCTCCGTAAAGGTAGCAGTGCAAACAGGCAGTAAGCAAGGTGCTTCCCAATCTACCCAAGAGTCCAGTAGACTCTCCTCTTTAGCGGGCTTTGGCGGTTTTTGAAGGCAGGGCGGGACCGGCTTGGAACCGACTTGGAAACCGGGCGGAACCGACTTGGAAACCGGGCGGGATCGGCTCGGAACAGGCTTGGAAGACGGGCGGGACCGGCACAGAACCGACTTGGAAGCCAGGCGGTATCGGCTCAGAACTGGCTTGGAAGTCGGGCTGGATCAGCTCGGAACTGGCTGGATATGCGTGGCGGCGTCCTCGCCGTTTTCTACGGCGATGAGGTTTTGCGGAGGAGTGCGGATCGGATATCGAGCGAGTCGGAGCTGATCCCCCTCTCTCCACTGGTTCTGGACGACGACCGCTCAATTCCTCTTCGGCGTCCCCAACGCGGAAGTTTGAGCCCATCACTTGGAGGACCTGGTTAATGAAGTCCTCCAGCGAGGAATCTTCCGCAAAGTGGAGCACGAGAAGGGCGAGCAGATAATCATCCAGACCAGTCAGAAATATATTATTCAAAAAAGGATCGCTCCAACTCACCCGATAGCTCAACTCCACAAATTCCTCCGCGTACCTTTCAAGAGGTCGTCCAACCTGTCGCATATCCCTTATTGCCATGTCTGCCTTGAAGAGATCGGCTAGTCCTGGTGGCAGCGTTAGCATCTTGAATTATTTCCAAATTTACATTCAGGTCTGGCTTTAATATGATATGCAGCACTTTTCAAATCAAATTGGGGTTGTGAAAGTTTCATTTTGATGTTTAAGGTCTAGTGTATGATATTTAGCGGCATCTAGCAGTGAGGTTACGAACTGCAACAAACGACTAACTCCACCCCTCCCTTTCGAAGCAGTGCGGTGGCTGAACAGGATTAAGATGTCACATTTTTGCTTCTTTGTCAAAGGAGATAACGTATTTACGAAACACGCTCTGTAGAGCAGTTTGTCTGTTTAGAGCTACTGCAGAAGCAACATGGCGAATTGCATGTAAGGGTACCCGTGGTATATGTAGATAGAAACAGCTCATTCTAAGGTAATAAAAACATAATGCTTCATTATGTAAGGTGTTTGTACACCTCTGAAGACATAAGACCTATTCGCACGGGATTAGTATTATCTGGGGACCTCGTGTGATTTAAGAATCACCTCCCCACATCTTTATTCCATGTGGTGTATTCACATGGGATAAGTGAAGCCTGTGATTTTATTAAACCTTACGGACTTATTTCCCAGATATGATGGCAAGGCTTTGCGTATTGTTTGTACAGCCTATAGTTGTATGGTGTATAATGATATATGACCGTACCTGTCTCAAATGTTATGAGAGTTTCCATGAGAAATAACAAAACGGGAGACTCCCGGCCAAAACAACTCTACGGACTCTCTAGTGTTGGCAGGTATGGATATGACCCAGCACCCGAAATAATATCAAAACACTTCAACACAGCCTCCATTATTCGCAAACGGTTGATAAGACGTTGAAAAAAGATATATGAGCACGCCAAATCACAGAGATGCAGATTCGCACAGGACTAATATTATCACAGGAGACAGGACCTCGGTGTTCGTCAAAATATGGTAGGTAATTTGCGGGGGAATTTTTACTTTACAAATTACAGATATGGCCGATTTGCATGGGATGAAGATCACAGACAACCTCTGCAATTATTACAAATGACTGGAGGTCCCCAGGTAATACTAATCCTGTGCGAATAGGGCTCTTGTTATATATAATATATTGCATTTCTGTCAATAGAGTCTCCAAAAATTACACATTGGACCTTTAAAAGCAAATTGTGTGTTAAACTACCATCACCAAAGATAATAATATTACCACTACTGCACCAACCCCCATCACAAACAAACAGGTAATTCTCAAATTTGTACCACTGGTTGAATCAAAGGTTAGGACAGCTCCAACAAACAGAGCATTTGAAATTGCCACCGTTTTGAATCAGTCTACAAATGGCTTACTGGTTCATTCCTGAAATGCAGTATATTTTCATGTTTCCATTATGAAGTATATTGTCTATGTATATTTAATAAATGCTAAACCCACAATTTATAAAGTAATTTTAACCACAAAATCCCATTTAAGAGAACATGGAGAAAATTGTTTTAATTTGCTGAAACCAGTTATATGTCTTGCGCAAAATATTCCAACTTATTTAAAATAAATGCTGTCCACTTTTAAAAATATAATTAAAAAGCAATGAAGCTTAATGCATATGGTTTTGTAAAATAAGTGTCTGGTATTCCTTTTAAAAACATCTAACAGCATCATCGTTTGTAAGTTAAAAGAGTTCAAAATGCAAAGAAAGAAAGTATTTAAAAATTACACACTTCACCTTCACTTCAATAATTTTTGAGGGTGCTGGCGAAGCAGATCTAGTGTGATTCTCTCTCTGCTGATAGGAGCAGATAGGGCCTTTTATTATTTCTAGCACTGTCCTGACAACAGAGCGCCACAGAGGCACTGGTGACCTTGCCAACAGGAGTCTTGCTTAAAACACTAATTAGGATAACTTTGGTAGAGCAGCACCACAGGAGAGAATAAGAGAGAAAAATATAAATGCAATGAAACAGAACAGGTAGAACAGCACTAAAAATGTACAGCCGTTCAACCTTCAGATAGATGGGCTATAAGTGTGAATTATGTTAAATGCATATTATCAGTAGCTATGTTTCCATATACTGTGACTTAATATTCTGGGTTACAAATTATTGCAAATAATAGGATAATTTTGAAATACCAACATAAGGTTATTTATTTAGTGCAGAATATAGTATCACACGTTGTCTCAGTAAATACATACAATACATTTTTAGTTGAAAATTTTATTTTGCCAAAATAACAAGTTCCAACCCGATTGATTATTTTGTGATTATTTTGCCTGATTTAGGAGTCAGTATGCCCAAGTGTTTACCAGTCCACCTGAAAAAATGTCATATATACAGTAGTGCAATGACCACTTCTCAGGAACTACTTATCTAACTTACCACTGTATTGTTAAGTCCAGAGGCTTTTTTAAGGTTCTTGGTTGGTCAAATGGCCTCTTAATCTTATAGTGGGTCATCTTTTATAACAGAATGGAACAGACTAATGTTCATGTTTGTGTTTTCTTGTCTTTAATTTTGTAGTTTGATTTACGCTTCCTGTTTGCCATGTGCTTCCCCAAGGTGGACTCTCCCCCAAAACATTTTTTTGGGAGGGGCAGTAGGCATCAAACTCCGGTGGCCATGGAACTTATCAGCCTAGAGCCTCTCCACAAGATGGCCACCAGTCAGGAGCCTCCCCACTAGATGACTGCCAGCCAGGAGCCTCTCTACAATATGGCCGTCACACCCGAGTCTTCACCCGTCATGGCCGCTACACCTGAGATCCCAAGTCTGGTGTTCCCAAGCCTGTCTGCTCCACCCAGGCATCCAGCCCCGCCTATTCCGGCCTGGCTCCCTGTTCCGCCCTGACTTTTTGAGGAAAGAACCTTATATAAAGAAGGTATAAAGAACCTTATACATTGCAGCTATAAGGTATTCGTTGGAACATGTGTGGCTAAAATACCTTATAGATCCAAAAACCTGGCATTATGTCAATTCAAAGGTTGAACCCAGCCGATGACATTACATGAGGGCTCTACTATGAACTCTCAAAGCATAGCCGATGGAATCATTGCCCACAGTTCTTAACTCAGCCGGTCAGTAAATGGCCCAAACAGCCACTCGACTTTGCCTGTGATAACACCAAAGAAAGTCATAATTCTACTTTTAGTGTAACTCTATGCTCCAGTCAGATTAATACCCTAGATATCTCTCCGTACCATTCACTTCAAGATCTGATTAAGGCTACCACTGTTCCCTTACACGCCGCCCAGATGGATCAAACAAGCTTTCTGCTGATGACTATTCACAAGCTGAACTGGAACTTCTGAGATGTGCTTAGATGGAAAGTTTCCCAGAAGAAACAGCCCGACTTCAGTTAGGCAAACCTGTATCTCGCTCTAGTTGTCTTCTGAGGATCATAAGGGGCAGAGAGGCAGTTAAAGGAAATCAGTGCAACTGCTTTGAATGTAAAAAGTGGTGAGGGAAGCCAGAAATACCCATGATGGCAGATCTTCCCCAGTCTAACCGTAGACTGTTTCGTCCAGCTTTCTATTCGACAGCCATAGACTACTTCCAAGTTAAGTTTGGACCTAGATGTGAGAAATGCTTGGAAATACTGTACAAATATCTTACTACCGAAGCTGTTCATATCGAACTTCTATCATTAAGTCTGACTCCTTTCTCATGCCATTGAGAAGGTTCTTAGCTTGTAGAGGGAAACCATAATATTTTTTTTCTGATAACGGAACAAATTTAAAGGGAGGTTACACAGAACTTCAGATTGCCTTCAGTGGACATCACCCCTACCTTGAAAGAGCATTTGTCTTCTCAACAGATACATTTTCGTTTGAATCATGGGATCATCGTAGAGAGATGTTAAAGTGATACTTCACCCAAAAGTGAAATTGTGTCATCATTTACTCACCTTCGAGTTGTTCTAAATCTGTATACATTTCTTTGGGAATTATTCTTCCAAATATCTTTCTCTGTGTTCATCATAACAAAGAAATGTATATAGATTGGGAACAAATCGAAGGTGAGTAAATTATGAAATAATTTAAACCAGAATAAAACCAGAATAATATTAAAGATGTGTGTGAGCTCGCAAGCATGATGTCAGACACTGTAATATTCTCTGGCCCCCTCCCTGCTTATCGTGGTGATGAGATATATAGCAGATTATCATCACTAAATGGCTGGTTGTCTGAGTGGTGCTTGCAGAATACTATAGATTTTATAAATAACTAGAAGAGTTTTTGGGGCAGACCTGACCTTTTGAAAAGTGACGTCTCCATCCATCCTGGGCTGGTGCTGCCCTCCTGTCTAGAAATATGGCACATGGTCTTAATGCTAAAACTTGACTCACTGGGGCCCAGGTCAGGTAGCAGACAGAATGGCATAACCAACTGTCTGCTTGCAGTCTCACATCGCAGAATACACAAAATTCACAGCTTGCGATAATCCCTTCTCCCAAACATCATAAAATAGAGACTGTGTCTGTCCCAAGGATTAGCAAACATAAAATATTGAGCAAACCTCTTAAAAGTAATTTATTAAACGTTAAACAAATTAAACATGAACAAAATACAGATAATCAACTGTTACGACTCGGATTGCTAAATATTAGATGTCTCTCTAATAAAGCACTTTTTGTTAACGGTATGATAGCAGATCATAAAATAGACATGCTCTGTTTGACAGAAACATGGCTAAAACCAGATGATTATATTACTTTAAATGAGTCTGTCCCCCAAGATTATTATTATAAACATGAGCCTCCTCTAAAAGGCAGAGGGGGAGGTGTCGCTGCACTTTACAATAACTCTTTTAACATTTCCCAGAAGTCTAATTCTAAATACAATTCTTTTGAATTCATGGTACTTCATGTAACAACACCTAATACTAAGGATAAAACATTTTTGAAATTTATTCTGGCTATTGTATATAGGCCTCCAGGGCACCACACAGATTTTATTAAAGAATTTGGTGGGTTCTTATCAGAATTAGTACTGGCCGCAGATAGTCCTTGTCGTTGGTGACTTTAACATCCATGTAGATAACGATACAGATGCTTTAGGAATGGCTTTCAAAGACACTCTTAACTCCATGCGCATTAGACAACATGTGTCAGGACCCACTCACCGTCGTAATCATATTTTAGATTTAATACTGCTTTACGGTATAAATGTGGACGACGTTAAAATCCTTCAGCAGAGTGAAGACATTTCGGATCATTATCTGGTATTATGTTTGCTTCACTAGCCTATGGTGGCGAATCAAACTCCTTGTTACAAATATGGTAGAACAATAACTTCAACTACCAAAGGTGCATTTCTCGATAATCTGCCTGAATTGTCTCAAATCTCTAGCATGAGTAATAACGTTGAAGATCTTGACATTACCACTGAAAATTTTAACTCCACTTTCTCGGAAACGCTAGACACAGTTGCTCATCTGTGCTTACAGAAGATAAAAAATGACAGCCCAACATGGTGGTATAATGAGCACTCTCAGGCTGTAAAGAAAGTGGTCCGAAAAACAGAGTGCATCTTTAAGAAAATTAAATTAGAGGTATTTCGTACAGCATGGAAGGATAGTATTCAAATATACATGTACAGGAAAGCCCTAAAAACGTCTAGATCCGCCTACTTTTCATCACTAATAGAAGAAACCCAGCACAACCCTAGGTTTTATTTAACACAGTGGCTAAATTAACAAAAAATAAATTCTCAGTGACTTCTGATTCTGGATATCAATATTGCATTGATGAATTTATGAACCACTTCACAAATAAAATCCAAGATATTAGAGGAAAAGTTATAACAATGCAACTATAAGTGAAACCCACTGAACAAACAACTAACCACAGCGCCCCTAATGAGAAATTGTAATTATTTTCTACCGTAGATCACGATGAACTGTCTAAAATCATTAGATAATCTAAATCAACAACAACTCAACTTTATTTATATAGCGCTTTTTACAATTTTCATTGTTTCAAAGCAGCTGTACATGAAACTGTCATGACTCGGAGAGGAGTTCGGAAAAGGTTCGGAGACTCAAATGCTGGTAATGAAGCAGACTTTATTAGAAATTGTCCAACAGAAACACCAGATGACACCGGCCTTGAGCACAGGAAACACGTGAGTCCGTGGAGAGCTAGCTCGACCCGACGGCACTCACGGTAAGAATCAACAGAAAACTCCCAACGAGTAATCCTGGCTCCTCCGAGGAGCACGCTCAGCGGGGAGAAGGCACGACCCGCTGGCAGAATCCGAACAGCAGTGGTGATCGCTGGAGAAGTGGTGACGGGTAGTGCAGTGAGCAGAGGGCCGAGACGCCAATGGGAACTGAGGGGCACAGGAGTAGATGACACAGAAGAAAACAAACAAAACTAGGACAAGATAACTAGGACAAGATAACTAAGACAAAGACTAGATAATAGTACGTCTTGGTCATGGATGTAACCTCGGTTCCCTGATGGAGGGAACGAGACGTTGTGTCGAACCGACAGAATTGGGTTTGTCTTGAGAACCTATCATCTTCTGAGTATTTAGAAAAGGCCAATGAAAATTGGCGAATGAAATTTGCATGCTGGGCTCCTCCCCGGATGTCCGGGTATAAGAGGGAAGCCGGCGTGCTCATTCATTCACCTTTGGTCTGAGGAGCCTAAGCATCCTCCCCCGACCGCTGGGGTGGGGGCCAGTGTTGTGGCATGAGGGACACAACGTCTCGTTCCCTCCATCAGGGAACCGAGGTTACATCCGTAACCAAGACGTTCCCTTTCTGTCGGTCTCTCGACGTTGTGTCGAACCGACAGAATGGGGTTCCTATGGAATACGCCACAGCACTGAGCCACGTCACAATCTCTGCGGAGCGACGTTGACTGGCCTGGGCGAGTCAGACGAACACGCTAGCGCAAAATTATAACCTTCCAGTGGAGTGAAGGGGGACCCAGAGCTTTCCACAAAAAGTTGGGAAGCCCCCTAACGCCGGCCGTCACGGGCGGAGGCCTGATTCTCTAAATGGCGAGAAGCCGCCCGGCACCGTACGGGCCACTGGGTAAGCATTATTCCCCCCTGGGGGGGAAAACGCTGCAGAGGCCACTACCTACCGTAGGGAGGAATTAGTGGAGACACCACATGGTCTCACCATCAGTGGAGAACTCATGGGAGGAATGTGCGGACTGCAGGAGTTAACCGCAAGGTGGGAGTCCACCTGGGGAGGTCATGGGTTGCCAAGGTGGGAACCATTCATGAGGATACATCAGACGGAACAGCCCATGGAGGGGGGGTTACCACGTCTGGAGCACTAGGTCCGGTTAGAGCTATGTGGGAGATAACTCAACTGTTCCCCGGCCTAAGGGGGCAGGGCTGCTCTGCCCAGCCCGTCCCCTGGAAGGGTGCTTAGTGATGGATGGAATGCCTGTTCTTTACCCGAGGGGAAAGAAGTGAGGCGGGATCGCCACTGCTCCCCCCGAGGGGGAAGGGCTTCCGCAGGCGTATGCCCTACCGGCTGCCGGTCCCACACCTTGCCAGGATGCGGGCTGACACCGGTTCCGCGCGTAGGTATTAGAACCTCACGGAGTTGTTAGGCATAGCCCAACCCGCAGCTCCGCAGATGTCTGCCAGAGAGGCGCCCTGAGCCAGCCACGAGGGGTGTGCCTCACCCCCAACGGGTAGGAAAAAAGATTGGTATGCCTTAACGAGGGCATCCACGATCCAGTGCGCCAGCCTCTGTTTGGATACAGCCCTCCTGCTGAGCTCCGAAACAGACAAAGAGCTGCTCATAGCTTCTGGGCTCTGCGTGCGGTCCAAGCAGAGGCGCCGTGCGCGTACTGGACAAGCACGGGTAGGTTGGGTCTTCCTCCCCGGTGGGGAGCGCCTGCAGGTTCACCACCTGGTCTCTCGGGAGAGTGGTGGGAACCTTGGGCACGTAGCCGGGGCGGGGTCTCAAGATAACGTGAGAATCCCGGCCCCGAGTTCTAGGCAATCTGTGGACACGGAGGGTGCTTGTAGATCCCCTACCCTCTTGGAGGTGAGCGCCATGCGGAAAGCCGTCTTTATCAAGACTGAGAAAGAGCGGCAACCCCGAGAGGCTCGAAGGGGGCGGGGCCTCTTGAGGCCCGCCACCTAGGTCGCAAGAGGGTACGGAGCGCGGGTAAGGTGGTCACCCTCTCGCGCCCCTTAGGAACCTAATGACCAGGTCGTGCTGTCCCAGAGGCTACCCAGCACTTGGGTCATGATGAGCGGCCGTAGCGGCTACATACATTCCCAGTGTGGAGGGGGAGAGGTTACTCCCCCGTCTCTCTTGAGGACGGGACAGCTCGTACCCGACCGAGCAACTCCGCGGGTCTTCTCGCCGAGAAGAGCACCAGGACGAGAAGAGGCGCCACCTATGGGCGTATAGCCGCCCAGTGGCCGAAGCCCTAGCCTGAGTGACGTCCCAACCGGACTGGGGGTGGGTCACTCAGGATCTCCTCGTCCCGTCCAGACATGGAGACCAGGTTTTGCCTGGGATGCCGTAACGTGCCCCTTCCCCTGGGGAAGCTGTTCGCCAGGGGGAGCGGCCAGGGGGGAGTTGTTGTCAGAGCCTCAGCTCCGAGAACCAAGTCCTGGTTAGGCCGAAGGGGCGTAACTAGTACCACTTGATGCTCCTCTTCCCTGGCCTTGCACAGGCCCTGTGCAATGAGGCTCACTGGGGGGAAGCGTACTTCCGCTTGTCCCGCGGCCAGCTGTGCGCAAGGGCATCCGTGCCGAGGGTCCTCGGACAGGGAGTACCCAAGCGGACAATGGGAGGAGTTCGGGGAGGCAACAGGACCACCTGTGCCTGGCCAAACTGCCCCCAAATGAGCCGGCTGCGCGGGGAGGGAGTCGCCACTCTCCGCAAGGCGTCAACTGACGAGAGAGCACATCGGCTGTCTGGTTCAGGACGCCTGGGATGTGTGTGGCTCGCAGGGAGCTGATCACCTGCTGACTCCAGAGGAGGAGGCGTCGGGCGAGTCATGTTAGCTGCTGTGAGTGAAGAATACGCCACAGCAGCTGTGCTGTCCGACCGGACCAGCACGTGCTTCCCTGCACGAGAGGAAGTCCCTCAATGCAAGTAGCACAACCCACAACTCTAGGCAGTTGAATGCCAACGCAGGCGGGGGCCCGTCCACCGCCCCGACACTGCTTGCCCGTTGCACACGGCACCCCTTAGGGTGTGTCGGCAGAAAAGCGTGTGACCAACGCCTGCTGCCGGTGTGCCACGCTCTCCAAGGAACTTGACTCTGCCGCCAGTGTTGGAGCGGTCGTATATGCATCGACCCGAGGGGGGGCCACCCCCGCCGAGGATGCCATGAATCCCAGGAGCCTCCTGTTACAGGGGGACCGCTGACTGTCTGATCTCAGGCAGTTCAACACTGACCGGGCGCGCTAGTCCTCGCGCCCCCCCCTGGGGGTGAGCGGGGCCGCCCGTGAGGACAGAGTCGAGTTCCATACCGAGAAAGAGGATGCTCTGCACCGGGGAGAGCTTGCTCTTATCTCAGTTGACCTGTGGCCCCACCGATCTAGGTGCCGGAGCACCAGGTCCCTGTGTGTACACCACAGATCTCGAGAGTGTGCCCAAACTTGAGCCAGTCGTCGAGATAGTTAGTACCCGTACACCTCCTTCCCAACGGGGAAGGAGGGCGGCTTCCACGACCTTCGTAAAGACTCGTGGAGACAGGGACAGACCGAAGGGGAGGACCCTGTACTGATATGCCCGTCCCTCGAACGCGAACCGTCGGAACGGCCGAAGTCGAGGGAGGATCGAGACATGAAAGTACGCGTCCTCTAGGTCGATTGCCATGAACCAGTCCTGACGCCTGACGGACGCCAGGATGCGCTTCTGCGTGACCATCCTGAAAGGCAGCTAGTGTAGGTGCCTGTTCAGAACACACAGACCCAAGATAGGGCGCAACCCTCCGCCTTTCTTAGGGACAATGAAGTACGGGCTGTAAAACCCGCTGAACACCTCGGCCGGTGGGACGGGCTCGATCGCTCCCTTCACCAGAAGGGAGGCGACCTCCGCCCGAAGTACGGGGGCATCCCTGCCTCTGCCTGAGGTAAAAGGACGTCCCGGAACTTGGGCGGACGTGTAGCGACTGAATCGCGTAGCCGAGACGGATCGTCTTCCTCAGCCCGCCTGACAGTCTGGGGGCTCCCAGAACTGTGACAGGGGACTAGAGGTTGATCTGCTTCATCGCCCCCGCGGAGGGTGGTTCGATGGCTAGCAGTACGGATTCCTTGCCAGGGGAGGCCCCCCGGGGAGGAGATCGGCTCTGCCATATTTCCTGCCTGGCGACTGCGCAGCTCAACGCACTGTCTGACTGAGAGTGCTGAGGGCTGGTGTTTATACTCGACATTGCGCTTTGCCATGACGCAACGTCGAGTTTGCCGTTCACCGTCGTGCAGAGGGTGAGAGCGGCTGAGGTAACCCAGAGAGAGAGGAAACTCTCCTTTTTGAGAGTAAGTGGGCGCCAGCCCCCCAGAGGGGGCCAGCAGATGGAGGGACGGGGCAGGAACCGTCCCTATCCGACCTACCAGCGCTGTGGCTGGGGTCGGGCCCAATGGTAGCCTCGATCCCCCTGAGGTGATCCCATGACAGCCGCTGCCCGCGGCTGCTGATGGGGCGATGGTCTCCTCTTCGCTGTCTCCTCCAGGTCACTGGAGGGCGTTGAAGAGGACCAGGGCTGCTGGGAAGCAGACAGTGCACGGGACTCGACGGCCGAGGCGGCCGAGTTGCGGCACGGAGGACTGCTTTTTACTGTCGAGAACCCTCGACAGTAACACCAACCAGCCCCCCCTTGCGAGACGGGTACGTCGAGAAAGCGGACCTTCTCAGCGTTACTCATCTGCGCAAGGATTGGCCAGAGGAGTTTCTCATGGACCACAAGTGTGGACATCGTCCGACCCAGGGCCCGCGTGGTCACCTTGGTCGCCCGTAGAGCGAGGTCGGTGGCGGCGCGGAGTTCCTGCATAAGCGCTGGGTCGGTCTTACCCTCGTGGAGCTCTCTCAACGCCCTGGCCTGGCAGGAGCCATAGCGTGGAGAGAGGAGGCAGCTTGGTCCGCCGCAATGTAAGCTCTCGACACCAGAGATGCCGAGACACCACATGCTTTGGACGGGAGTCTAGGTCGAGCCCCCCCAGGTGGCCGCCACCTACGGGCACGAGTGCACCGCGGCGGCATACTCCACCTGGGGGACACCGACGTATCCTCCAGCTGTCTCAACCTCGAGGGAAGAGAGGGTGACAGAACTTTGTTTGACGTGAAACGTGCCGGGAAGGGGCGTTCCAGGTCTTACAAAGTTCCTCATGCACTTCCGGTAAACACGGCACTGGGGGCGGGCGCGGCTTGGAGCCGCGCTCAAACCCGAGGCGCCATGTAGCCAGCCGCGAGCGCCGGGAGAGGCAGTGCGGGCACTGCAACCCAACACTCACGGCGGCCCGGGAAAGCATGGCCGACATCTCGACATCCGCTTTTTCCTGGGCTCGACCCCCCGAGGGAGGGAGCCCGAGGAATCGTCGGAGTCGGATGGCAGTACGTCACCCCCCGATGCTGCAAGAGACATCTCATCATCACGCATCGTGTCCGAATACGTGATTGAGGAATAAGACGGCGGACCGTCTTTTTGGGGAACGGTCAGACGAGCGAAACGAGGTGTGAACGGTCCGTGAGCCGTGGCTGGCGGATTATCGCTCACAGTAATCCTCATATCACCCTCGCTGCTTGCCATAGCGGACGGCAGGGCCGTAGTCCTGCCGCCACGGAACGGGGAGCAAACGAGGTGGTGGCTGAGTCCCGTGGGAACACAGCCACCTGTGACGCAACGTCTGAATCGTCACCGCCCGCAGTGCGGGCAGGACGTATCCACAACGTCTGCCCCAGCGTACTGGAAGCAGGCATTGTGTCCGTCCCCCTCCTCGATGAGTGTGTTACACCCAAGGGAATCTCATCATCACGCATCGTGTCCGAATACGTGATTGAGGAATAAGACGGCGGACCGTTCTTTTTGGGGAACGGTCAGACAAGCGAAACGAGGTGTGAACGGTCCGTGAGCCGTGGCTGGCGGATTATCGCTCACAGTAATCCTCATATCACCCTCGCTGCTTGCCATAGCGGACGGCAGGGCCGTAGTCCTGCCGCCACGGAACGGGGAGCAAACGAGGTGGTGGCTGAGTCCCGTGGGAACACAGCCACCTGTGACGCAACGTCTGAATCGTCACCGCCCGCAGTGCGGGCAGGACGTATCCACAACGTCTGCCCCAGCGTACTGGAAGCAGGCATTGTGTCCGTCCCCCTCCTCGATGAGTGTGTTGCACCCATGAGAACAGCGGGACAAGCCACGCTGGAGAAATTTGCTCTTTTAGAAAAGGAAATTTGCTCGAACACCTCCGGAACTGCCGAGACGCCCAGGGGAGAGTCACTGCAGGAAGGGACCGTCCGCTGTCCACGTCGTAGATTCCAGCAGAAAGAATGATCACCCAGATCGTAGAGAAGCTCATCAGATGCGTAGGCTCTGAAGAACAAAAGGTGAATGAATGAGCACGCCGGCTTCCCTCTTATACCCGGACATCCGGGGAGGAGCCCGGCATGCAAATTTCATTCGCCAATTTTCATTGGCCTTTTCTAAATACTCAGAAGATGATAGGTTCTCAAGACAAACCCCATTCTGTTCCAAGGGAACTAGAACACGCTAGACTAGGGCAGTCAGTACTGGCAATAACACGCAACGGTCTGAAACAAGACAAGAGAACAAGAGGGATTAAATAGAGGGGACCTAATCAGCGGGGAATGAAAAACAGGTGAATAATAATGAGCCAGGGGGGACTGCTAATTAGGGACGAGCTACAGGAGTGTAGGTGATGAGGTGATGGAAACCCGGTGAGGGGAAAGTCTGAAGGGGAGACACGGGGGCGGGGCTAGTGACGTAGACACTAAACACGTGGAGAGCCGTCAAGACGTTTCCACAAGAGTTTGACAAAACAAAACAAACACTCACACAAGACAAAAAGGCCACGACAAGACTGAGATCACGACATGAAACATATTGACTATAAGCAAAACAATTAAAGTTGTACCTGTAAAAACAAGAAAAAGGTGAAAACACAATATGCACACGTACTAACACACATAGACATAGACACACACACATACACACACACACACAGACATGCACACACACAGACATGCACGCACACACATACACACGCACGCACAGTGAAACTTTAAAATTCTAACAACCGGCATGCTAGACCCTATACCTGCAAATCTACTGAAAGAGATGCTCCCAGAAATTATAGATCCTCTTAGCATTATTAACTCATCTCTGACACTAGGACATGTGCCTAAAGCATATATAAGGTGGCTGTTATAAGGCCCTTGTCAAACCCCAACTCGACCCTAGAGAACTAGTTAACTACAGACCTATATCGAATCTACCTTTCATATCTAAAGTTCTGGAAAAAATAGTTTCAACTCAATTATGTTCCTTCCTCCAAAGGAATGACATCATTGAAGAATTCCAGTCTGGATTTAGAGCACATTCACAGTACAGAGCTTTGATGAGCGTTACAAATGATCTGCTTATGGCATCTGACCGAGGTTGTATCTCGTTATTGGTGCTGCTAGACCTTAGTGCTGCATTCGATACCATTGACCACAGCACACTCCTACATAGACTCGAAAATTATGTCGGCATTAAGGGAATAGCTTTGAAATGGTTTAAATCTTATTTATCCGACCGTTTTCAATTTGTAGCAATAAACAATGAGGTGTCA
>NC_079913.1:14994940-15046155 GCF_024868665.1 Triplophysa rosa
ACTTTTATGAATTAAGCGTTTAGTCGATCGTGATGAATTTTTATAGAAACCGTTGTAAACGTCACCCGGACATCCTGTGAAATTCAACCAATCAGATGATGACTTCGAACGTGCTCAAGTGTTTCCAGAAAAGTGTGCCTTATGCATCAGACGTTTAGCCAACGGTCCGTGGGTGTGACGTCTGAGACTAGCAGTCACCAGGCCCCTGATAAAAAAAGCCATAGCTTGATCCTGGAGAATAAACCAATCTCAAACTTCCCTTTTTTACCAAAAATGCCAACTAAGTACATTTCTGCAGGAAAATATCTTAAATGAACAATTTCAGTCTGGATTTAGGCCCAACCACAGCACAGAGACAGCACTGCTTAAAGTGACAAATGATCTTCTAGCATCTGATCGCGGCGCCATCTCTCTTTTAGTCCTACTGGACCTGAGTGCTGCTTTTCATACTGTAGATCATGCCATTCTAATAGATAGACTAGAAAACTACATTTGAAGTCAAAAGTTTACACCCCCTTGCAGAATCTGGAAAAGCTGAAATTTGGGAGAATTTGAAATTAAGGTTTATTTTTAATTTAGTCCTGCCCTTTTATTAAAGAAATGTTAACATAAGTTCACACCAAAGAATAATAACAGAATCTTAAAAATAGCCCAGGTCAAAAGTTTACATCCCCTGATTTTAATACTGTATGATGTTCAATGACAGTTTTTATGTTTGTCATAGTTGTTTAAGGGTTTCTTGTTTGTCAGTCATTAAACTGTCACTGATCTTCAGATCAGGTCTTCCAGAATCTTTGCTTTTTCAGTATTTCTGTATTTTGACTCATGTCCAGCAGTAACTGTATGATGTTGAGATTCATCTGTTTACATTGAGGACAATCAAGAGACTCATACACAACAATAGATAGAAACATTCTGATGCTCGAAGACAACACGATTCATTTAAAGTCAGTGGGTGTAAACCTCGAAAATGTTTTTTGGTGTAAATTTTATATTTATTCCTGAGAAAATTATGTATTTTTACTTCTGAAGACATTACTAAATGAAAAAATGATTATAAACAAAACAATAACAATTAACACAAAAACATTTTCAGAGGTTTACACCCACTCTGACTTTGAATCATCAGTGAACAGTTTAATGACTCAAACAAGAAACCCTTTAAACAACTATGACAAAACATAAAAACTGTCATTGAACATCATACAGTATTAATAATCAGGGGATGTAAACTTTTGACCTGGGCTATTTTTACAGATTCTGTTATTATTCTTTGGTGTGAACGTTATGTTAACATTTCTCTTAATAAAAGGGCAGGACTAAATTAAAAATAAACCTTAATCTTCGAAATTCCCCAAATTTTCAGCATTTTCCAGATTCTGCAAGGGGGGTGTAAACTTTTGACTTCAACTGTATATTGGCATTGGTGGTCAGGCCTTAATCCCTACCACTTTGTTTATGTAGATGATTAAATGTCATATAAATCTCAGGTTCATTTCAGAGATNTCTTACATTTTTTTCAGATAACCGTTATCAACCTCAGACAACTTTGTTCAATAGTTTGCCAGGTCATCTTAGGTAAATGAAAAACCTACTTGAAGAGGTCGTTTAAGCAAGTCATAGTTCTCATGCAATATGGCGAGGAAGAACGGTCTCTGTGAAGACGAAAAGCATGAAAGAATGCCAAGACCTGGAAAAGGCATATAAACATTTTTTTCCAAAAAACTTTTGAGCAAAGCTGTCTGAGATGTGAGAAATGCCTAATTTCGAACACAGTGTAAACGATAAAGATGTCTTACTGATTCCCTAACTGTCAGCAGCATTTGTCCATCAGCAACAGCATCTGTCAATCAGGGAAGAACAAGAGCAGACCTGGTCTGACAGTCTCCCCAGCTTTCAAGGTAAATTATTAGTTGTATCTGGCTCATGAGAAAAGTGAACTACTGTCAATTAATCACAGTCATGTTACTCCAAACCCATATCTTATTTTCAAGTGATAGTTCACTGAAAAATAAAGATTCTGTCTTCATTTACTTGTTGTTCCAAGTCTTTGTTCTGATGAACACATAGAAAGATATATGGAAAAATGTTTGTAACACAAAAGTTCTTGGAACCTACTGACTACCATAGTAGGAAAAATTTGTTTATTTTTTTTGTTCTGCTGAACACAAAAAGAGATATTTTGAAGAATGTAGGAAAACAAACAGTTCTTGGAAACTATTGACTACCATTGTCATTTTTCCTACTATGGTAGTTTATGGGGTCCAAGAACTGTTTAGTTACAAGCATTCATCCAAAAATCTTTCTCTGTGTTCAATCAAACAAAGAAATGTATACAGGTTTGGAACATGTAGAGTGAGCAATTCATCACAGAGTTTTCAATTTTGGGTGAATTATACCTTTTATGAACACAGAGATTTCTAATCCTACAAAGATTTACAAATTCAAATGACATTTATTTAGTCCCTTAACTCACGCGCATGAGAAACACACACGTAATTGATTAAAAAAAATCCCACAAAGTCAACACGATTCATTTAAAGTCAGGTGGGTGTAAACCTCTGAAAATGGTTTTGGTGTCAATTGTTATCGTTTCATTTATACATCTTATTTTTTCATTTACTAATGTCCTTCAGAAGATTTAAAAATACATCAATGTTTTTCAGGAAATTAAATATAATTTGTTTTACACCAAAACCATTTTCAGAGGTTTACACCCACCTGACTTTAAATGAATCGTGTTGACTTTGTGGGCAGCACTGGATGTTTCCATCTATTGTAATAGTTGTGTATGAGTCTCTTGATTGTCCTCAATGTAAAAAGAGGAATCTCAACATCACACAGTTACTGCTGGACATGAGTCAAATATTCAGAAATGCTGAAAAAGCAAAGATTGTGGAGGACCTGTGTGATTGTTTTGAAGATCAGTGGACAGTCGAATGACTCATGACAAACAGGAAACCCTTAAACAACTATGACTAAACATCAAAACTGTCATTGATTGAGCAGGTAACATCATACAGTATTAAGAATCAGGGGCGTGTAAACCTTTGCCCTGGGCTATTTTTAGAAATTCTGTTATTATTCTTTAGTGTGAACTATATGTTAACATTTCTTTAGTGAAATAACTTGCCCAGGGCAGGACTAAATTAAAAATAAACCTTAATTTTCAAAAATCCTCTTATTTTTCCAAAAGTTTCAGCTTTTTGCAGATTCTGCAAGGGGTGTGTAAACGTTTGAGCACAACTGTGTATATATATATATATATATATATATGTATATATTGTGTATTGACCAATGTTTATATGATTTATTCTCTTCAAATGGCTAAGATTAAACTGTTCAATTCATGTGCATTGTTTTTATACTGTAATTCTTAATTAATGTTTTGAAGCATTAAAGTTTTGAGGAAATGGCCTGTTAGTGGAGGGACAAAAATCTCTTTTTTGAAAAAAAAAGTTGCAAAAACTGCAACTTACCTATTTCACCTTTCACAGCTCCAATGGACGTCTCTCAAGCAGGCCATCAAGGGGGCAGCTGGAGTGCTGATCCACCTAATACACAAGGTACACAACAACACAATTAAAATAATTGTTCATACAAAAATCTAATTTACCCTATATTTTACTCACCCTCAAGACTTCCTTTCTTCGTCAAAGTTATTATATCATTTATCATGGCTCTTTCGAGCTTTATAATGGGAATGAAAGAGGGGTGAGATTTTGAAGCTCCAAAACGTGCATTCATCGATCAAAAAAAAAACCTGTTCCACACGACTCCATGGGGCAAATAAAGGCCTTCTGAAATGAATCGATGCATTTTAAAGAAATTTCCATGAACTTTTCAAACTGTTATGTTTAACTTCTGTTATCCGTCAACCGCGAGTGCACAGACGTGAAATATTACGATTTAAAAAGTTGTAAATATGTACATTTCCCTTAAACAAACAATTGATTCACTTCAGAAGGTCTTTATTAATCCTATGGAGCCGTGTGGAGCACTTTTTGATAGATGGATGCACTTGTTGGAGCTTCAAAGTCTCATCCACCATTCATTCCCATTATAAAGCTTGGAAGAGCCAGAATAAAAGCTATTTCAACTCTGACTGTATTCGTCTGAAAGGGGAAAGTCATATACACCTAAGATGCCTTGAGGTGTGGGGAAATTTTGAACTAAAAGGGAACTTTAAGGATGAAGAAATCACAAAAATTCACAGCATGTAAATACAATGTAAAACTAAAAGCATTGCGTATTCAATTCGTAGAGCACACTTTTTCCGTCCTGAGAGCCTCTGGGGACCACCAAGGAAGAACACTAAGTTAGTTAACTGCACAAACACATGAGAAGGATTTGACACCCTCACCTGTTACTGACACCCACACTGTTAGTTACAGAAAAAAGGCTACACAAACTGTTTGTTCTGATTGTTGACCACACAGATGACATTCCTGTTCAAATACACATTGTGGACTGTGAACCGCTAACTCGGGCAGCTCAGTCACCAGTTATGGGCAATCCCTATGTCAGGGTGTCCATGGGCAATCCCTATGTAAAGTTTTACGGCATTAACTGAACACCCCTATACTGAAAACACAAATAAATAAAAAAGTTCTGTTCATTTCTAAAAACTGATGATATTTTTAAGTAATAGTGAACATTGTGTCATCATTTACTCACCCTCATGTCATTTTAAGACCGAACAGCAGTGGCACCCATTCACTTCTATTGTATGGACAAAAAAAATCAATGCAAGTGAATGGGTGCCAGTTAACAACATTTTTCAAAATATCTTCTTTGTGTTCTGCAGAAGAAAGTCACACAGGTTTGACATGACAAGAGGGTGAGTAAATGATGACAGAATTTTCATTTTTGGGTGATCACTTTAAGGACCTACAATATTAAAGCATTTCAGGTGAGCGTGTGCAATGAGAGTCAACCAAAATTGGCTAAATTTGTCTAGACTCAAGCCACTGGTATCAAAAGAATCCCCATAGTTAATATGGATGCAAAAATGAATGTGTGCTGCAGACAATATGAAGCAGGCATTAGGATGGGTTGCACCAGTAAGGATTAGGGTTAAACACAGATTAAATTAAGTTTATTTAATCATTCTGTTGCAAAAAACTTTAAACCTCGTTTTAAAATAAGCAAGGTTACATTTCAGCCGTAAATAGATCCAGGTTTTAATTTGACAGTAAACCTAAATTACATGTAACCCTGTTGCTTACTTTAATTCTTAATGTGAATTAAAACAGATTATAAAACGGTCAATTCTGGTTCTTGATTCTGATTGGCTGAGCCGAGTTATACCCCGATTTATAACGCCTGACCGCATTACATAGCCTAAATATCATTTTATTTACTTTATTTTATGAAACCTTGCTACGCATATGGAATAACCGTTTTATAAAAGCAATAAGCCCCGCAAAGCAGTGGGTTACACAGTTGGGTAACACAGTACACTGTTGTAACCCACAGGTAAAGCCGTTTACTACCACCGGTGACGGGTGTTCCCTTAATGCAATTCATTTACTGCGCTCCTCCTCAATCATGGCTGTTCCTGTCATGAGCTGCATGGCAGTGACTGAACAGATGTAGTAGCGCATCACTTTGTGACAAATGTTTTTTGTTTATTTTATCATATTACCTGGGGTGATTTAGGCTAAAACTTATTGTTATTGAAATTAATTGAAAAAAGTGTCCCACTTTAGCCTAAATCACCCCTACTTTTTCAATGTATACTGCATATTACTACATTAATTCAAACAAAGCATTTGTTTTAGATTTGCGCATTTGGCAGACACAGAACATTTAGTCAATACATATATTTTGTATCAGTACGTTTCATGGCTTGGAAAAGGTGTTGCCCGTTTATAACCTCTTTACATTAACAATATATCTAGGAAGGTTTAAAATAGCAAAAAAAAAGTTTTTACTTAAACCTGTACAAGCTATTTGTTACTCTTTGAATGACAATGACATCAATATTGCTGTTTAGTTACACCAGTGATTTAATCATGGCGAACACAATTATTGCAGATGAAGGCAGTAATACACATTAATGTTTAAATCCATGATTTGTTAATCAAGTGTGCAGCAACAAGGAGTTTGATTCTAGCTTAACTTTAATTTGAGTTGTGTTGTACCACTTTGACAAATCATGGATTAAAATTTTAACCTATATTTAAACCTTCATCTGTGACTAATTCTGTCCGCCATGATGGATTTGCCGGTGTAAACTAAACTAAATAATAAATAAATAATTGGTTTGTATGTAAAAGGAAATGTAATTTTGCCATTTAAAACCGCCGTTTAGATATATATTGTCAACAAATTTGTTATATTAACGAAGGAACATGACAGCATACATTGTGAAATACAGATCATGTTATAACAATCAACAGAATTAGGCATTTTTATGAAGCTGCATTGCCCTGTAGCTCATGACGGGTAGACATAGGCGAGCAGAGCACAGTACAGTACACAAAACACAATCACTGTTACATTTCACAGGTGTTACATTTCCTCAGGAGATCATGGCCCCCACCCCCTGTTCATTCTAAGAAGTTCTCCCAGTGTGTACTGAATAAGCAGCGCATCCCGAACTTAATGCCCAAGGCGTTGTGCCGTCTGAGGCAGTTTTAATATTTTTATTTCAATAAACAAATCTCTGAAGCGTGACGACACTATTGATGTCCTATTTCTGATCATTTATCCACACATTTTATTGTAGATATTTATTTTTATTATTTAAACCTCATCAGGAAGTTTCAAATGAATCTGAGTTTAAAGTAATGGAGCAACAGAATTACAGGTAATTTAGGTTTACTGTCAAATTGAAACCCGACTCAGATGATATCTTAAATGTAACCCTGCTTTAAACAAGGTTTGGAGCAACAGAATTATTAAACACACTTTGATATAACCCAGAATAAAGCCTGTAAATCTGTAAACATTTCTTTATTCTGATGAACACATAGTATAAAAATTACTTAATGTTTATTTTTGTTCTGTTGAACACAAAATGAGATATTTTGAAGAATGTAGGACAGTAAAAAGTTCTGGGGCACCTTTGACTACCATTGCCATTTTTCCTACTATGGTAGTCAATGGGGTCTAAGAAATGTTTAGTTTCAAGCATTCTTACAAATATTTTTGTGTGCAACCAAACAAACAAACAAATTTATACAGATTTGGAACAACTAGAAAGTGAGTAATTCACCACAGAATTTTCATTTTTGAAGCAATGCTGTACATGGTTGTTACCACCAAACTATTGGTATAAGAACATTCATGAATAACTATCGGTATTGGCAGAGAAATGTACCCTTAACCTTATAACTTACGGTTTTCCTGGGCACATGAACATTCACACTAACACTTGGACTACAGCAAGCATCCCCATTGCATCCCCTTTTGACACCACTTAGAATCCTTATGTTGTCAAAAAGAACAATGATGTACTTACTGGAGATTGCTGGTAATGTCAATAGCCACTTTTCCACTGTCAAGCATGTGCAGACCAGGGCTTTCAGGTCGATCCAATAGCCTAGGACTTCTACCTAAGAGGCCAAAACAATGACACATCTTCACAATGGAAACACAGCTAATATAAAAATAAATTACCCATAGTATGATTACTGTTATTATAACTTAAGTTTCTTTTTAAATGGTTTAAATTTCACTGTTTTTACATGTCTTGGATACAAGCAAATCTTACCTACTCCATCTTTGCAGCTCCAGGAATCTCCCAGGCACACCATCAGAGCTGGTATCTCGATCCACCTAACACACAAGGTAAGAGCAATCATTTGAATAGGAAGGAGGAAAAAAGAAACACTATTCACAACAACACTTCAACACGATCTAACCTAAATATTAATATTACATTATTTTTAACAGACCACGCCTTTTCTGTCCAAAGACCCTTGGGGGAACACCAAGAAAGACCACAAGGTAAATTATGTTACACAAATATATCAGTAATAGCTTTTCAACAACAATTTCCACTCCAGCGCATTTCTTACCAGAAAAAATGTTAAGGAAGCAATACGGTACAAGAGGTTGTAAAAAAAGAGTCACACCTGAAGTGCGTGGTTTATGCACAACACAAGTGTAGGCACTCCCTTCAGTCATTCAGTCTAAAAAATAAAATAAAAAACTTGTCAAAAGTGCAGTTGTGGCCTAATGGTTAGAGAGTCGGACTGATGACCAGAAGGTTGCCGGTTCGATTCCCAGGGCCGGCGGGTAACAACTGAGGTGCCCTTGAGCAAGGCACCTTAACCCTACTTGCTCCCCGGGCGCTGCAGTGATAGCTGCCCACTGCTCCGGGGGTACGTGTGTTCATTACTCTCTGGATGGGTTAAATGCAGAGGTCACATTTCGTTGCCTTGTACATGTACATGTGCAATGACAATAAATTGAATCTAAATAATTTATGTAAATGATAATCCACAGCTAGCAGTGCGTTAAAGGGTTTTAATGCACGACGTGGAGGCGAAGAACCACCCGATGCGAAGCGCTTATACCATGGTCATTTGCCAAGTTAAATCTTTTATTGCTGTTTACCGTGAAATTTTAGATCAAACAGGTGAAAATGACAGTGATTTTGTCAGTTAAATTTCAAATGTAATCAAACTGACTGTTAAAGGGTTTTAATGCACACCTTCCAGCCAGTCAGAATCCAGTATTCAAAAAGACCATGGTATAATTACAATTATGCTCTAGCCTCGAGTATCTTGTTGCTTTTATAAAACGGTTTATCATGCAATACAAATACTATATACACAAAAATATGCATCAATGCAACTTGCATGAAGTAAAATCACTTCTGCAGGAAAAAACAGTCCCTGGTAGACTGAACAGCAACAGAATGTTTCGTTTACATTGCAAATGGTGCAGCGCAGTGGTACACAGAATCATTAGGTGCAGTAGTCATAGCTGTGCTTTAACATGAATAAAACACAGCTATTGCCCAATCAGAATTAAGGACAGGAACGATCAGTTTTATAATATATTAATATACATAGGTGGGATCATTTTATGAAAAGGTGTTACATTTCACCCTTAATAACTTAACATGTTCTTGGTAAAATCCACCAAGACAAATTGAAAAAATACATCTAAACTTTTAAACCTCACAGTAAATTGATATTTACAGATGCTGCAAGACAGGAAATTCCAACCCTGGGTCCTTTACGAAATCAATGTACATGTAGGTATTTCTCAGTTTAAAAGAGCTGTAAAATGCATCGTTATTCATCAAATCTACATACCAAATTTACCTTCTGTATAGCAGCTGTAGAAAGGGCAATTATGGAAAAGCTGGAGAAAATGGACATGAAGATCAACCACCTGACTTCACAGGTGCAGTCTATAACAGGAAACAGACACACATTACCCCAGATGGATGTGGCCGAAGAGGAAGAGAGTGGTGTCTTTCCTCTAGCAAGCATTGCTGATCTAGATAAGCTAGAGGAAAAACTTGCAGAAAAGGGATTTATGCAAAGAATGGTAAGAATTGTTGACATTTTCAAAACATAAACAGTGTTTGTGCATGTACAGTGTTATGCAAAAGTTTGGGCACTCCTAGCAGAATCTGTGAAAATGTGAATAATTTTAACAAAATAAGAGAGATCATACCAAAAAGCATGTTATCAAAACCATACAGTCACTTCTGGAAAGGGTTCAAATTTGCCAAAGATGCTGGAAAACTGTAGAATCTGCAGGACCTGGAGAATTTTCTGAAGAACAGTGCTCAGTTTAACTGTTCAGAACAAAAAAGAGACTTGTGAACAACCATCAAAAAAAAACAACAGTCATAGATCATCCAGGTAACCACACACAGTATTAAGAGCCAAGGGTGCCCAAACTTTTGCATAACAGATAACACTAGGGATTTAAAAGATTTGACCTATTAAGACTTGCAATGTTTCAGAACGAGGTCTCTTATGCTTACTACAGGCGCTCTGTTATTAATAATGGTTCTTAATATCCATGTTAAAAACATTTTGGGGTGGTTTCCCGGACAGGGATTAGACTAGTCCTAGACTAAAAGAAGTATAAGAGCTGTCCAAACTGAAAACAGCTTGCACTAACATATCTCAAAATACATCAGTGCCCTTTGTGCTGTCTCAAACTGCACACAAATCATGTTTTTATTAAGGCATGTTTGTTAAAGCCACTTAAATGTCCTAATTAAACTGTCCTGGCCTAAAATAATCCCTGTCTGAGAAACCACCCCTTTGTGTTATATTCCGAAATATTTTCTGTGTGGAAAGTAAACCATCATATATTTTCAGCATTATTTGATAATCAGAAAAAAACAACAAGATCTTTTGTAACACTGTAAATGTCCCATTCCTATACAATGAGTATTCCCAGGTCTGGATAGGTATGGGGGAAAATGACAGAGTATGGTGTTTTTTTGCCTTATACAATATATAAACAAAATGTTAAAATAAATCTAAAGAAATAAGTGTAGCATACAAGCAGACTGTATTCATGGCAAACGTTTAGTGATTCTTTAGTGATTGTCAAAAACGACCGAACAATTGAAGGTGTAAAACTGTTTGTCTTTAGCATGAGCAAGTTTCTTACGCTTGACTAAGAGTGGGTTTCTTTCCACATTCATTTAAGCACAATATTACGGAGTCTGCTTTCACCATAAAAGGAGCTATTAAATGGGCTAATGGTGCAAGAAGTCTTTGTGCATTGTGCCATTTGCAAAGTTCAAGTGACCATAACAAACACGCTTACAGTAATTACTCAGAAGTTCACTGTACATCATATTTTAAGGCCTTATTTTTTTCTGTGCACACATAAAAGATAATTGTGCACAGTGCACACAACAATGTATGTATAAGTATGTTCTGAAAAATCTGTGAAAATATAACCTTGATATCTTTAATTTCACTATGATTTTAAATACAGATTTAAATCAATCCACAATAATGTTCTTTTATTGCATACTACAATATTGTATATTATGCATGGTGAGCCTAACGGACTTTAAAAGCATTACAACTAAATTTTAACTTTAAATTTGACCTGTTGAAGGTTAACAGATTATCCCTCAGTGGTGGCCCCAATATGAAGAAGACAGTGTGGAGGATTTGCTTCAAGGTTTTCACCACTGACGTCGCACAGCAACTCAACTGGTGTGGAAGGGGAGGAAAAAAAGGCCTTGGGAAAACAAACTTCGGAGCACTCTTAATATGTAAGCTACAATACACGCCATACATTTAGTGCGGGGTTATTGAAATCCGGTCCTCGAAGGTCCGTGATCTGAATAGTTTAGTTCCTACCCCAATCACACACCTGAGCAATTAAAGTACTCGGGACTACTTGAAAATGCAGAACAGATGTTGGCTTAGGGCTGTTAAATTAACTAAACTATGCAGACCCATTGGCCTACAATACCATTATTAAAATATAGTTGTTATGCACCCACCTCAAGTAAATCTTCCCTCGCGAACTGTCTTGTTTCGACATGAGCACATGGTTTACGTATAGATAGAATCATGCAGGAAGGAAGCGCTTGACGCGTCTGAACTGCCATGCGTAATGCGACGGTAATACTTCCGGGTGACTTTATATTCCGGGTGATTGTACCAGATGGAAAATTAACGTTTATTTTTAATATAACTTGAAATATGTTTGTTCACTTTCTAATTCAATTATTGTAAATGTTTATTCTAACACACAGCTTCCGCTATAAGGAACCCTGTTCTTCTGTCCCCCACTGAGGCAGAGGCGGAAAAGTTTGTGAAGGACTTCCTACGCTTGGCCCCAGGGAGGATATAATCGTGTAATTGTTTGTTTGATGTGTTTATATGTTATAAATGTACGTTCTGTTAATAACGTGTTATGTTTGGCTATTCAATTTTTTTCTAAAATGAACGAATGTGTGTTCTACTTTCAACTATAGAATAGTGTGAAATTTATATTCGGTAATTTAACATGCATGAGGATAGGTGTAGATTGTGTATTATGAAAATAATTAGAGAAACAAAACGATGTCTGGGCTACATATATCAGAGGTCTAGCAGACGTCTGAACATCTGATACACATCTGTGAAAGAGCGGCTCACCGTCTTTATAAATAACAAAGCATCTGGAAGAGATCTGGTGGACATCGTTTAAAGAGCTGGAGCGGACGTCTCGGCGAGGTATTGCAGATGAGCAAACGCCCTAATATATACATCTTGCAGACGAAAACGACGACGTCGCGCAGACCTCTCCGCGAGGTACGTGTGCTATCTGAGTGCTATCCAATCAAAGCAGTGGGCGTTTACTTATAATGTCTTCAATGCGGCACACCCATTAAAACCGAGCGTTTGTAGGGCTGGCCTCAAAACCCGGGTAGAAAATAGCCTATTACTTATTGATTTTGATGTTTTTGAATGTAAAAACCACGCGACCGTCATAAGTAGACCTCATACAACAGTATAAAACAATAAACAAGCTTAGTTCATCACACCTTTAAGAACGTTCTCAGCTAACAAAAGTCACCATCATGGTGAGCAGTGTTTCCTTGTGATGGGAAGTTCAGATCATTTTACGGACTGGGATTTTTGAGTCTCGTTCAGCAAACTGAACGAATTTTTTTTTAGTCATATCGTTCATTTCGTTCATTTTAGCAAAATATAATTCAAATGTTACATGTTACTTTCCTATCACATCTACTACTTATGCAAACGTTGATCACATTACAAACAATACAAAACTATAATGCTATAAGAAACAGAAAAGATTAATTCATTGTTTACCTGGGTCTTTAGTCTATGATTAGCTCACCACACCTCATATCTGACAAGTCCTCGGGTTTGACTCCTTCGTTCATCACGTGACAGCGTCGTAAGCTAAACCAATGCCGTCAGAGCCGGAAAAAGAATTGATTAGTTCACCTCTCGAGTCTTCGGGTTTGACTCCTTCGTTCTTTTGTCACGTGACCACTTGCCGGATCAGTATAAAATACTATAAAGTAAGTTTTTTGTATGTTGGATCATATTTAAGAATTATCATAAAATTATCAAAATATGTGTAATAAGCATTTTCCTAGAAATAAAAATGGTCTTCATTTCTGTCACTATGTTTGTGTTACTGTTTCTTGAGGATCTGTGTTATTTTATAAATACATGACACAATAAAATATTGATTGATTTGTCATTTCACTGTCTTTGTCTATCAATAAACAAACACTAGGACTAGGCTATATAATAAAAAAATCCAAGCCTAAAATTACAAAGCACTTATAGTTTGTTTATTTTTACGCCAATTTTGACTTTGCTTGTATAATTGTTTTATAGGCAGACTTGACATATTGGTCTAATATTTGTATAAGACACAATGACATAAAGTGAAAGCAAATAACATTTTGAATTTGAATGATTAATGTTAGTTTAAAATATTAAGGTTATGATATCGTCAGCTTCAACAGTTGTAACCCAAACTGACATAAAACTGGGGAGTTAAAGTGATTTACTTAGAAATATAGTGTGCTTGGGTCACACAAAGTTCAGCTGAAGTACAAGTGTCACTCAAGACTGTCACCAAGGTGACCATTCCATCCACACCCACCCCCCTTTGTTTTGCACTAGGTGAGGGGCAGAGAAGAGCCTCAGACATATTTTAACATCTCAGGAGAATGAGCACTAGAAAAAGGAGTGATGTTTGGACTCATTTTGTGGCAACGGAAGCAAAATGCAACATATGCAAAAACAGTTTTTCAACTAAAGCAGGAAGCACTTCTAATTGGAGGAGGCACCTTAAATCCTCACATCCTACTGTGCTGCTAGCACAAGTTAGAACAGAGACTGAAGATGATAGCCCTGCAGCAGCTGGAGCTGTTTCTACCACCAGCACTTCTTCAGCTGGACCTTCGACGGCTTTGGCTGGCATGCTGACCACATCTACCACATCCAGTACACCAGCACCTACCACCATCCAAGGACCAGTTAGGCCGAGGAGGTCACAACAGCAAACTTCAATGAGCAGTTTTGTAACAAGACCAATGGATCCATTAAGACAAAGCAAACTTGATGAGGCTCTGGTGAGAATGATTGCTTGTGACTTTCAGCCATTTTCTATAGTGGAGGACAAGGGCTTTAAGGAGTATTCACATCTTCTGGACCCGTCATACAGTCTACCTAGCAGAAAAACACTATCAAAAACTGTAATGCCTAGGCTGTATGACAAGTTAAGAGGTGATATAATGGACAAAATCAAGAGTGCCTCTGCTGTTTGTCTCACAACAGACTGCTGGACCTCTTTGACTACAGAAAGTTACATGACTGTGACATGTCATTTCATAGAGGACTTTCAGATGACCTCCTATCTCCTGGACTGCTTTGTTTTGACCGAGAGACACACTGCTGCTCACCTGGCAAGTGAGCTGACAAGAGTTACAAATTAATGGGGTGTGGGTGACAAAATTGTAGCTTGTGTTACAGACAATGCCAGCAACATTGTTTCAGCCCTGAAAGACCATCTCCACTGGGACCACATACCTTGTTTCGCACATATGCTGAACCTCATTGTCGGAGCTGCATTGAAGGAGGTCCAAGCAATACTGCAAAAGGTCAAGACAACAGTTGAATACTTCCATAGAAGTACAGTTGCTTCAGACAAGCTCAAGGCCACACAAACACAGATGGGTCAAGAGATGTTGCGGTTAAAACAGGATGTGGCCACAAGGTGGAATTCAACATATTACATGTTGAAAAGATTTAGTGAAATCAAAGATCCAATCATCTCCACCCTGGCACTAACTAATGCATCTCTGCCAACCTTGTCGCCTGAGGAATGGAAAATTTCCAGAGAAATTTTGGACATTATTAAGCCATTTGAGGAGGTCACCACTGAAGTGAGTGCAGAAAAGTAAGTATAGTTCAACATGTTTTATTATTATTCATTTTAAAACACTTTAAACTCCCTTAATGATGCATGTTTTTCTGTAGCCTTATTTTTAACAGAGAAGTATATGCAGTATTGATTTTGATATAATTAATTTATAAACAATTTGTAATCTTGATAGGTTTGTGACTGCCTCCGAAGTCATTTTGATGACAAGAGGTCTTCACAGGATTGTTACCCGATATCAAAGAAATCCCTCCAGCTCTGTCCCTGTTAAAAGACTAGTGGATTCCCTGATGTTGGACATGACCAAGAGGTTTGGCAAAGTGGAACACATTGAGAAGCTTGCTGATGCTACTTGCCTGGACCCAAGGTTCAAAAAGCAAGCTTTTGTCAATCAGCAGGCAGCAGAAGAGACAGTAAAGAGGGTTACAGCAGCTGCAGCAGCTATTAACCCAGCTCAGAGTGAGGAGGAGAATACTTCAGATCCTGGTGCGACTGCCAGTGCAGGGGCCATGTTTTGGGAAGACTTTGACGAGAGGGTAGCAAGCTTGAGGCCTTCTGCTTCCACTTCTAAGACGTCAGATGCTATGATGGAGATGCGGGCCTACCTTGCAGAGCCCCTCTTATCCCGCACATCAGACCCTCTGTCCTGGTGGAGCAGCTGTTCACCAGTATACAACACGCTTTCTGAGGTCATGAAGGCAAGACTTTGCATTGTGGCCACATCTGTTCCATCTGAAAGAATTTTTTCTAAAACTGGGCAGATTATCTCAGAAAGAAGAAACAGACTCAGCCCATCCAACGTCCGGGAGTTTGTTTTTTGAATGCAAACATGCCTTAAAGCATGTTCTAAAATATAGCCACAGTGTGTTATTTATTTTAAAGCTTATTTATTTGATTTATTATAAAAAAACCTAGCTTGTTGTGCAATATTTTGTTTTAGTTTTTTAAAGCTCTGTGGCTTTAGTATATTTTAATTTTCTTGTAACTGTTTTAATTCATTTTGGAATAGTTATCTCCTCTTTGCTAAAGCTTTTTCTGGCACAAAAATAAACAATAAAAACAATTCAAGACACAGTGTTAAAAATGTCTAATGTCTGAAGTGTCATATGTTACAAAAGTACAGTATAGATTTAGATTCAATTTATTGTCATTGCACATGTACAAGGCAACGAAATGTGACCTCTGCATTTAACCCATCCAGAGAGTAGTGAACACACGCACAGCAAGTGGTGAACACATGTACAGCCGGAGCAGTGGGCAGCTATCACTGCAGCGCCAGGGGAGCAAGTAGGGGTAAGGTGCCTTGCTCAAGGGCACCTCAGTTGTTACCCGCCGGCCCTGGGAATCGAACCGGCAACCTTCTGGTCACGAGTCCGACTCTCTAACCATTAGATGTAGTGTTATCATCCCTTCACTGGGTAACCATTAAGTATCGTATTGACTTTAAAGTTCTTTTAATCACTTATAAAGCCTTAAACGGTTTAGCCCCTACCTACATAACAGAGCTTCTACCACACTACAACCCATCACGCTCTCTAAGATCCCAAAACTCCAGACTTTTGATAACACCTAGAATAACTAAATCCACCAAAGGGGGTAGAGCTTTCTCATACGTAGCACCTAAACTCTGGAATAGCCTCCCCGAGACTATTCGAGGGTCAGACACACTCTCCCAATTTAAATCTATATTAAAGACACATCTTTTCAGCCAAGCATTCACTAACACATAGCTAATGAACAGCAGCTACGCTAATTATTCTCTTTCTGTTTCTGCCCTCGCCTCGGGATGCCCATCCCGAGGTAGGGAGAGATTCCGCCAGACCCAGATGAACGTTTTATGCCCATCCACAACTAGAGATTACGCCAGCTACATCGGAAAATCCCGTGCCATCCTCCTGCGAGAGCCTGCGGACTGACTGACCATCCCAGCTCCATCTCTGGCAATTCCATCACCACCCAAGAAAAAGGCGACCACCTGACCGGCCCAGCTGAGACAATTCCATCCCCAGCCGAGAGCAAAGACAGACTACCTGTCACATAAATGCTAAATTTACATCACACGACAGCAGTTTGAAGTTATGGCTGAACTCAGTGACTTTGATTGGAGGTAGCTGGGTGGGTGTTGTAGGGAGTGGGGGGGCTTGTTGGTTGTGGTTCGGGGCGTTTCATTTGTTGGGACTGTGTGGGTCTGGTCTGGTTGGTCTTGTTTTGTGGTCGATGTTGGACAACAGAGGAATAAAGTTAATTATGCCATTACTAATTTTCCCTGGTTGTTCCTCTGTTGTCCGTTGTTGACCACGGAATGGGACCGGGTTGGACCTGTGCGGTTTCGGCGGGTGGGGCTTCCTGGGTCGCGGCTCGTGGGCTCTCCCTGTTCTACGTGGACGTTGCTCGGTGGCTTTGGTCGGGGTCACTGAGTGCAGCTATGACACGTCAGAGGAGATCTGGCCCTCCCGGCTGAGCCTGGTTTCTCCCGAGATTTTTTTTTCTCCATTTATTCATCATTGGAGTTTGGGTTCCTCGCCACAGCAGTGCAGTGTTGGCATGCTCACCGGGAGACTGCATTAATTTATTTATTAGATATTATTTATTATAATGATCTTACTTGGTCTATAAACACCATGCACTGTGCTGTGTTTTACCTTTCTGTGTTTTTCTTATTTGCTCCTGTAAAGCTGCTTTGAAACAATGCACATTGTGAAAAAATTAGAAATAAAATTGATTTGAATGTTGATGTTTTATCGGTTCAAATGACGTCACCATCCTGGAGATCAGTGTTTGCTTTAGTTGGGCTCTTGACCCTTGACCCCTGTGTTAGATTTCTCTCTGTATCAATGCATGTGCTGTTGTAAAGCAGAGAGATCAGAGCTGTGCAGTGAGCAACTCTTCACTGTTTTCATATGATGAGATGCTCATCAGGTGCTGCCCCTTTTACAGCCAAAATATCTTGTTTTTCGGGTCCGTGTTTAGGTTTTGCATAATCAATCATGTGACACTACAGCGTGCAAGCAAAGTGTTTCTCTAATAGTTACAGTGAAGTAATTTTAAATCAATGTAAAGCATATAAAAATTTGGACTCCGGCACTTTCTAGACACACACAGACGTCAAGAACCAGCATATGAAGCTCAACAATGGTGACAATCAACAAAATGCTTCATGAAAAACTCCCATCATGCACTGCAGTATGACTAATTATTGTCACCACTGTTGAGGTTCATGTGATGAATGTTCATGTCTAAAAGTCTGATCAGAATTTTTTATCTCAATATTGAAGCATTGTTGTGGCATTGTTTTTTTTTAAATATCGAAATGTAGTTAATAAACCCAGAGAGATTTAAACCAGAAACACTCATTCATTGAAAGCATAAACTATGCTGCTCCTCTAAGATTTGATTCAGTATTGCACAAATGTTTGCTGTGAAACAATATTGTAATCGCTTTGAGGCAAATATCTTAATATGAATGAACGGCTCAAGAGCCCAACTAAAGCAAACACTGAGCACAATTATGGTGGTGTAGTTGTTGTTTTCTTTCTTCCAGCTGATGTCATGTAAGGCTGTGGCTGAAGTCAGTTGTAGTTCTTGTGTTTCTCTTTTCTTCAGTGATGTTGATTGTTAACAGCAGGTGTTCATCACTAACGCTCAGTCATCATTCAATTACGCACTTAATTATCTCATTAACTTTAACTCTTTGAGGACTTGGATGGGACTTGTTACTTGAAAGGAATGACTTGGTTCCTCCTCTGGTGAAATCAGCTCATGGGTTCATGGGTGAAACAAAAATATGGCTCCTGGACTTTCCACCCCTGCTCATAATCCTCAAAACCTGACTGGTTGTGAGTTGTTAAAAGTTGACAAACTAAACTCAAACTTGATTTTTATGTTATTACATGGTTTAATATGTTTTCCCTTGTTGTGAAAATTGAAAACACTACACTGGAAGTTCCTGTTTCAAACTGACTTTACTATTCTTTGCACTTTAAAATGACCTAATCTACGAGGTAGTCTCATGCCACTTCCACAGAAGTGTTGAGCAACAGCTCAGTGCAGTGAGACCCAGAGTCACCTTCCCAAGAAAGGAACTCCCTCCTTCATAAATAGGTCCAAGGGTGCACAGAGAGAGAAGGCAGGAGGACTGAAGATTATCAGAGCTAAATACAGAAAGAGACGAGCATAGAATAGCATTTTATATTTACTGTAAGAAACAAAATAACAATCACTACATACGTGTTTTTATGAATAGAACTGATGTTTAATTGATCTTTTATATCTATGTTTGTTTCATGTTCTTGGTTTGGTGCTGTTTTTTATTTCTGCAAGAACACTTATCTAAATCAAGGATAAAGAGTTCATGTTGCTCAACTGATAAATGAAACAATACACACAACAACACACAATACAACAATACACAATAAAAAACTCAATGAAAACAAGAGTCTAAAAGGTCAACAGGTGCTTTTCTGAAGGAATGTGAAGAGTCTGGCTTTGATTTTCTTTTTGGAAGTTAAAAACAGGAAGGAAAGTGAAGAGTCTGGTTTTAAGTTGGTGTTTAGATTTCTTACCTAGAAGAGAGTGTTGTAATCATTTTTGTAAGAGGACTTCCTTTCCTGGGAAGGTAACGCCCGGTTAAAAAACCTCTTTCTGTGAGTAGAGATTGGATATAAGCGCTGCTCATTACAGAGCACTGATCAGGGCTGAGAGACTGACTGACACCGCTGAGGAAACTCTACAGTCACCAACATACAAACAGGTAAGATACATTTATTCTTGACAATATAGACAATGCTGATGTCTGCTGTATTCAATGAAATAACATGACTACGTCTGGGATAAACGTTTTTTTGGGTTGAAAAATGGAGGAAACTTCCACTGCAGCTGTTCCAGAAACTAAACACTTAAACCTTGTAACTGTGATCTTTAATGAAGCCATGAGGGTCCAAATACATTCTGTATAATTATGACCTGCATACAGAGCTGGGGAGTATTCAAATACACAATACTAGTTACTATTTTAACCCTTAACATGCACAGGACCCGTGGGCGGGTTAACACTTAATACTTTTGTTGTTGAAAAAAATTCATTTGAATGTCACCATCATGGTGAATGGAGCTTCCTTGAGTTGGGTTCTCAACCTTTTTGACACTTATATGTTAGATTTATTGTGATGCGTTGTAATTGTGTTCTTTCAAACAACATTTGATACAGTGATGGTGGTGGTGGTGGTGGTGGTTGTTGACATAGCCATCATCTTACATCACTATAACAATTGCGCTATGAAAGCACACAGTTACAGCACATCAAATATATAGAGTCAAGAACTGAACTCAAAGGAAGCACTGATCAGCATGATGGTGACATGCAAATGAATCACTTTCAAGGAAACAAATATGAAGTGTTAACCCGCCCACGGGTCCCGCATGAAGTATTTGAAATACTCCCCATCTCTGCCAGTATGTCTATTATTGTTTTTGTTTTTTTAATACGTGTTTGGTGCTTTCTTCGAAATAAATGCTACTTGGTTTAACATGTTTGTTTAAGTGCAGTGAAGTACATCCATTTGTTGGTGTGGCTTAATTTTGCAAATACTTAGTGTTGATGTAGAACATCTATAGTCCCAGCCCTGCCCTCACACATAGACAGTACACAGTAGCATCCACTGTATGGTGTGTGTTTGCAGAAAGAAGCAGCGGGGAAATGGAAATGCAAACGGTAAACGGCATCGCCTTTTCAATGCCCGATTAAAACCCGTATTCGTAGTTGAGTTTGTAAATCGACTCTTCCGGTCCTCCATAGAATGGAGGAAAACAGCCCTATAAAAACACAGCACTTCTTCTCTTTACAGGTTTTACATCCAGAGACAGCGAAACATCATGTCCACTGCGGCTAAACAAGAGACAGTGTGGACCGGGTTCATGGACTTCGTTCCTGTCATCGGGACGGTAAAAGAGGCAGTGGAGCTGGTGTTGGCACTGTACGAAGGGAATACAGCGGTGATAAAGGAAAAAGAGAAGGCCGCTGAAAACATTGTGAAAGAGTCATTAAAAAGACATATGAAAGTGAGTCGTATTTAAATATCATACATTTTAAGACTGACAGATAATAAAGCAAATTCTTACAAAAAAAAGTTAAAAACTTTGAAATGAACTGAGCTTCAGAAATACTTCAAAATCCCCAAAAGATACATTCCTATTATCATAGTTCAGTTGGATATATTTAATAAAAATGATTTATGATTTTATTGTTCTCTTGCAAGAACCATCACGTGCGACTTCTGTACTCTTTTTTGTTTTTCAGTTTTGGTTTTGTAGATGTAATCATCAGGGGCGGATTTAGTGATTTGGGGGCCCTAGGCAAATCCATGTATGGGGGCCCCAACTATTCGCCATTTTACTTTACTGCAACCCTTATTTTTCTTCCTCCTCAAGGCAAAAAACCCCCAGTCAAAGTGACAGGGGAAAACTAAGCTTAATAAACACAGATAAATCCCCAAATGAAAACCCATAGAATACATCTGCAGGGTTTTTCCTGGCTAAAATTGAGGCGGAGGTTGTGCAACCCGCTTATAAAGTTATATAAAGCATTAAATTTATTCAATCAAACAGAAAAAATGAAAATTATAATATGAGCCTTTTTTATAAGACTTTTTAGCCCATAAGTAACCAGTCTAACTAAAGGAGCAAAGCTCATTTACACCATACGTTCCCTTGTAGTTCACTGAGCTTTGAATGATTCACTGATCTCATACATTCTGTGTAAACGAATTGGTTCAAAGGAGTCATTTGTTTGCGAGTCGTTCTGATCGCAACGTGCGTTCATACTGGCGAACTCGCTGTGTACAGAATAACTCTGATTCAACGAGCCAACTTCACAGCTAAAAACATTATAATGATGTACAGCAAGTTAATTTAGAACACCTTTTCAAAAAATTGAATGTAAAACATCTGAACAGCCGTGAAACACAGCTAATACAGCTCCTAATAGCTATAGCTCTTTTACTGAACTCTTCAGCGTCTCACTGCGCTGGTAAGGAAACAGCGCCTCTATTGTGGCGTAATGCTGCAACTGCAGTTATAAATGACAATCTGTTTTTTTGTGAAGACACTCCACATATTTTTGACGAGAGTCTGAGGCGGCCGCCTCCACTTTCTTTATGCAGGAAAAACCCTAAACTGGGATTACTATATACAAAGTTTGCCATCTCTCCGTGTGTTTTGTTGGGGTTAATGACCTTTCGTGCATTTAAATGTGACCAAATTTCTTTACTAGTGCGTACAGTACGAATCGTTAGCACTGCACTGACGTTATTATATTATGTCTTTATGTGCCCATCGGTCAGCGCAGTGGAGTCAAACCCTTCTACCTTTGAACTGGCCCTCTCCTACCAAGTGCACAGAGCTCTTTGTTTGACAGATGTTTTGGTCGTCAGTCATTATAACGGTGTTGTCGGTGTTCATGGAGAAATACTCACCGGCACATTATCATTGCTCGTGGCCGGGAGAGTGCTGTGTCTGGCGGGAGAGAGATGCGCTACTGCTGTGGGAGCAGCGGTGGAGTTTGTGAGGGGAAAAAGCAGAGACTTTGGCAACAATCTTTTGTAAATCGTCTTTTTCCTCTCCGCCGGTGTAGCTGCGTTCTTTGTTGTTTTATTTCCCTGCGACTTTTACTTCACTTTGCAGCTAATGTACCACACAATGACACTCTCGCTGTGGGCAGTTCTACTAATTCCGCCGCTTTGCTAACTTGGGGGCAGTGCCTTCGTACAGATGTAATGTAAAACGTTAACAGGGATATCCCGACTATTTGGATGATTACTTGGGGCTCTACGTGGCTGCTGACACGGCTTATTGGTTAAGTCCACCCCTTCCTTTTGGGGGCCCCTGGTAGCTCGGGGCCCCAGGCGACTGCCTACCTTTGCCTAATGGTAAGTCCGCCCCTGGTAATCGTCTCTTATGAGGCTCAGAGTTCCCGAAATTGATTATTTCTATACAGCAGCATGGTCTACCGTGTGTTATTCTTTAATGTATACATATGGTGTAATTATTGCATGTCACAGTGCACCATCAGGCCAGTCCATGATAGCAGTTTTTATTTGTTATCTTTCCATGTTTAAAAGTTGACTCTACAAGCAGAAGCAGCAGTGAGAGAGGTGTGAGGTGCGTGTTATTTCTGCTTTTCTCACTGTTCTAAATTGATATTCAATGTATTATATTTAGAGTTAAATCATAGCAAAGACAAATGTAGTTTTTTCTTTTCTCCACAGAGGTCAGAAAGGAAATGATTATTGAACATGTGGCTAAATTCAGACACACATGGTGGTTCACTTTGGTGAGGATGAATTCTACGTGAATGCGAATGGAGTGATGTATGGTGTGTATTGCCGAGCACTGCGTGAAGCTTTGTTAGTTGTGCTGGGTGACATAAACCCAGGTGACGTGACAGAAGAGCAGAGACAAAGGGTGAATTTTGTCATAGATAATATGAATAATTTTGAAATCTATGTGGACGAATTTGCAAAGGTCAAGTGGATTGCCAAAAAAGCGGATAGACAGACCGGTTTAACCGGGTGAAACAGGACGTTGTGCACATGTATACAACTGTCCGTGGGCTGACTGGTGCCTTCGCTTCTGCATGTAGTTCAACCTTTGTTTAGACAGCAACAGTGAGTTTATTTCACTGGTTTGGGGGTTGCCAGGTTTCCATTTAAAATGTCCACCTCAACTACATCCTAATCATCCTACATCCTGCCATGTTATGACAGTTATCCTCTCCACAATGCTGTTTTTCCTCTCCCAACCTGTGCAGAAATGTCTCCGGACATTTTCCAGTTTACACTTTCCCTTCGTTTGCCAAAACCAGTGGTTTTCTGGGAAATTGATCAGCTTTTAACTCTGATGATTTTGCTATAAAACAAGATTTGGCTTTTTATTTGACTTTATAGCACAGCTTATAGCGATTTCACAGACATCCTTGCTGGTATTGTGAACTTTCTTCAACTTTCAGATGATTCATGCTGATGATTGAATTATGATATTTGACCATTTACTGTAATTATCTGATTACGGTTTATAACTCATTTTGTTGAGCCAATCTCATCGTGATCTGTTATATCAAACTGTTTCTAATGCAAAATTCCTGGAAAGCATGCTGAGCTGCATTTACATGTGTGGAACAAGTTCCATGGAAATATGTTTCAAATAAAATGAAAGTGATTACTGACAGCCTAAAGTGTCTTTAATTACTATTATTCAGTAGCCAGATAAAGTGTCATGGGATGTCTTTTGGTTTTTGAAGTTGGGCATCATCTACTGTTATGTTTTCAATCAAAATTTATGTACTGATCTTAAGAGTTTTCTATTGATTCTACTGGATCATGACTCTTTTACTGAGAAAGATATCCTAAATCATTTTTTACCATCATGAAAACTGAACTACTGCAGACACTCAGACACATCAAGAATCAACCTGTTAATCTCAACAGATCAAATGAAACGTTTCATGCCACAACGCATGCTGGGAGTCATGGATGAGTTTGTTCTATGATGTTACCCAGCATGCAGCGTTTCATTTGATCGTCACCACTGTTGAGATTAGCAGGCTGATTCTTGATGTGACGCTGTATGTCCCTTTAATCACTGTATGTCCCTTTAGTCACTGTATGTTCTGTGTTCTTCAGGAAACACTCTGTGTGCAGATTTCCATCTAAACTGACTCCGTGCATGTACTGAACAATATCAATGTAACCTTCTGGAAGATGGCACAGAAATCCAATTTAATTGTTTAAAAAATATTTTATAGCCATTTCAGTCAAACTGTTAAATAATGGAGTGCTTTTTAGGACTGGGTATTGTGCTTTTTATTATTTGTGCAGGGTTTTTTGTTTGATGTCGAGTTGTGATGTTGTGTTTATTATGTGTGTGTGTTTTATGTGTTTTTGAGTCCAAAACAAACTTCTCCATTGGGGACAATACAGTTCACTAAATTTCATTTCACAGTCCTGTGAACTGGAAATGGCGATCGTCTTCAGTATCCTGCATGTATTTCCGAGTGAAACTGAATAATCAAATGAGAAAAACAGTGGGTGAAGTCATGTTTTTCACTGCAATTTGATTGAATGTATAAAAACAGGCGTTTCTTTTTGAAACAGAACTAACAGCAGACTGATAGATGGAGAGAAGATCACAACCTTGCCACCCCTCACCATGCCCATCATTTTCATCAATATCAAGCATAAGGTTGATGTTACTGCGGCAGGGAATATTGGGTTTACTGCGGTGTAGATTTCTCAGCTTTTTAAAAATTCTTCTTGCACGATCAGATCATTCATCTAAAAAGAAAGAAAAAAGCCATTATTATTCATTGTGAAATCATGTTAGTATAGCTGCAACAAAAATTCTCGATCAGAATAACCTTTGCGAAACCAGGCATGTTTGGTATTGTTGGACTCAGAAATGATTCAGGAATCAAAGAACACAACTCCCACGAAAATCCATCAACAGCAGATTATAGGCCTGTAAATATTTTTCCTCACCTCTAGGTGCTGTTGCCCCAAAACTTATCAAGCTCTGTCAGGGCTTGTGCTGTTGACCCATGTGCAATACGCCAACATGATAATAAAATACAGCATTTTATTACATGCATTAGATCTGGTTGGTGTAACGGTTTAGGGTATTTATCGATATATTCACCAAAGTGATGCAGGATAAGCCCACATCGGTTATAATTAATATGATGTGATATCATGCGATCTGAAGCTCTCCCACTCTGCAACCGAGTGCAATTGCTGCATTCACACATGCCCAAACAAACAGCACTATAATGAATAATGAACTCTAAATGAGGCCGGTGTGAAAGCACTCTAACTTGCGCTTACAGAATGTGCTTGTCCTGTTCTTGTCAGAACTCTGTCAGAATAAGTATTTCTGACAGTATGTTTGAGGTACAACCACTGGTCTATATAAATGACTGGATTGCTCATGACGTCATTACACTGAAGCTACGCCCAAACGTTCAGGGAGTTGTCACATACGGATGCAATAGGTGCCTACACATTTTCGGTGCTTATCCCCTAATAATAAAAATCAGAACAAATACAATGCTTGACATTCATACGAAAATTTAGATTTAATTAGACTTGAGGCCTAATACTGAAAACTTGAAATATACAAACCATTATATCTGTATGGCACAAGAGAAGATGTTAATCTAACCGGATGAATCTATCGGGCACCTGGGTGCAAGATAGGGGGCACTGCAGCTTTCCTGTGAATCTAGAAATATTACCAAAGACAAATATGTGAAGTAAATGAATACATTAAAGGGGTTGTATTTTGCCTACACTGTGAAAAATGTTCCGTAGTTTTTATGGAAAAATACCAGCAGCTGTGGTTGCCAGAAAAATTCCATAAAAAATACGGGAAAAGCACGTAAACAGCTTCGCGGTTTAAAACTTCAGGGCAAAAACTTCAAGCTGTGTATGCATTTTAAGAGCATTTCTTTACATAAGATGAAAACATGGAACCACTGCACTGCACATTACATTTACTTTTTTTTTCTTTGCAGTTCATCATTAATAAACATCAAAGTCCCTTTTTAACAAAGCAACATGCATCATAGCAACATCACCTCATTGCCTGACCTTGACTTAAACACAGACTCCCGCTTCAGCATAGCGGTGACGCACAAAACATTTCATGTCAGAAAAGAAAAGAGAAATGAACAATTCCGTAGTTTTTACGGAAAAATACCGGCAGCTGTGGTTGCCAGTAAACTACCGTAAAAATACGGGAACGTCCTGTTTTTATTCATCCAATCAATTCACAGCGGAAAACATGAGCCACACCCACAATTCATCTTGGAAATATGTCAGAATACTGAAGACGATCACCACTTCTGCTTCACAGGGACTGCAGCTTAATTTCCATGACTTGATGTTTTATTGTTGTTTAAAGTCTTCGTTATTGTGATCAGTGTTTGCTTCAGTTGGGCTCTTTCATCCTTCTTTTGATAAACAATAATTTACTTTTGTTTGCTATGAGTGAACATAGATTCCAAATAAACAGAATCAAAAGAAAGTGTGTAAAGTAGAGGTGGCGAGATGAAACCCCATGAAGCATGGTTCACAAAAGGGTTCTTTTCTCGAGGCTTCATTTGTTCACAATACCATCTGGTGGCCAAAGAGTGTAAAACAAGCAGACGCATTACAGATGTGGTCTGTGAAACACTGTATTGTGCGCTGAAATGACAGTGAAGAAAGAATCAATTTCCACATCCACTGATCTATTTATATGAATGTAATGTGTATTTCTGGTGGTACCCAGCAAACACAGAACGTTCCCCTAACGTTAGTTTTTGGTTCCCTTTTGGTTATTTTTTTGGGAACCAAAAAATAACGTTCTAAGAACGTTCTTTTCAGGTTTTATTTTTTGCAACCAGAAAATAACGTTCCCAGAACGTTGCAGGCTGGTTTGTTTTAAATAACCAGAAAATAACCAGAAAATAACGTTAGGGGAACGTTCTGGTAACCAAAAACTAACGTTAGGGGAACGTTCTGGGAACCAAAAATTGTTAGCTGGGTATGTAATGATTGTATAACATAACTGTGTAATAAACGTATTGACTTGAAATGAATGGGGCTATCAAATGTGTGTAAATCAATCACTTGGTATAAGGGGCAGTATTATAAAACTGGAAAGCTGTCAAAATGTTGCAGCAAGATTCGAAGATTCAAACCGCTTACTGAACCACTCAGGCGGAAGCGAGGCTTCAAACTTCATCTATGACAACACAATCGCTAAAGAAAACATGATCAATAAGAAGTCACCATAATAGTGTTGAGTGTTTCCTTTAGTTAGCCTCTCACCATGGATTGCATCTTGTTTTGGCATCAACTGTAATGGTTTTGTCATGATATATAAATGTGTGCAAGTTACAACTACTAGCCACTAGAGGTAGCTAGAGGTTGGCGGACCTCAGGTGGTTGTTGTTCGAGTAAGAGAGCTGGCAGTAAAACATGTGAGCTGTAATAAAGACATCTGCTACAAACAGTTTCTTCATTATAATAGAAACATTACAGGTTTGTTTCTGAAACACAATTATAACAGCATCACAGAAGACAAAATTGTTTGGTCCTCTTACTGGTACAACAGAATAACACGCAACGTTTGTGTCATAAGGGGCTAACAACTTGGAAATATAATAAATGTAGCCCCTTATCCCCTTACTGGTTAGTACAGCTCAACTCAACTCAACTTTATTTATATAGCGCTTTTACAATTCCGCTTTTACCAACCGCAAGAGATCTCACTGTTCCACAAACACGAAACGAAATCCAAAGTTCCAAATAGTCACGCGATTCCTGGATGAATGTCCTGTTCAGATGAAACAACGGTCCTCTTCTTCCCCCTCTGTATGCTGGTACTCCAATAAATCAAAATGGAGAACTTCCCACGAGCAGCTCTGGCCGAACTAATTAAATGAACGATTCCCGACTTTCTATAACTCGACTGTCTTCACTGACACGCAATACACTTTATTATATAGAAATGCTGATCGTACTTCTAACTACCTTATCCCTGCTTTATTCCAAAACTTATCGTGTTTACTCGAGAACTCCACAGACGTTTATGGAGGACTAAACCTGCAAAAATTATAAATAAATGAATGTATAAATAAATAAATATATAAACGAATAAATGTAATAATATGAAAATAAATACAGGAATGAATGGTTTGATAAAACAAAATAGTTCGTTTTAGCTATTATTGATCTTAGCTTTAACTTTTCATTTTTTAAATTGATTTATTGTTTTTTGTGTCCATTTATTATTATTATTATTATTTTTTTTTTTTAGATTATTTTATTTATCATTTCCTTTTATTTTTACATTTATTTATTTATACGTTTATTTATTTTTATATTTATTTATTATACGTTATTTATTTCCACTTTTATTTATTTATTCTTGAATTTATTCTTACTTTTCTGTGTCTTGTATGATAATTAGATGGGTTGGTCTTGCCTACTATTGGTTCAGCGTAGATTGAAGCGTTTGATCGATTACTCTTGACTTGTTTTGGACTAACGTCACGTCACTCACTGATCGTTTGCTTCGTGTATAACGTTAAGTAACTATGGCGGGCCACAATTAGCTAGAGAGTTACAGCATTTAGCCAATGAAGTCGATAACCATGCATCAAATGACTGTGTGTCATTTAGATTAGATGCGCTTATTGATGATTTTATTACAGATATGACGGAGATAAAGACAAAGTTCTTCAGTTGTAGCTCTTTCAGAAATGAAAAGAAAAGTTAAAGCTAAGATCAATAATAGCTAAAACGAATTATTTTGTTTTATCAAACCATTCATTCCTTTATTTATTTTCATATTATTACATTTATTCGTTTATATATTTATTACATTTATTTATTTATAATTTTTGCAGGTTTAGTCCTCCATACACGTTGTGCCTCTCGGGCCATATAAGTTACTCTTTTTTTTTCACTTCCCTCAAAACCAAACTGATTGGCTCAGTCTCTGTCCCTCTCTGATTTTGGCCAATACCCTTCAGAGTAGCAACCCACTTGATGTCAGCCACATTTTCACCACACTTTATACATGAAAAAATCTCTTAAAGGTACAGTATACATAAAACACAATTCACAATATATTATTGTAAAACAAACATTTCTTCATTTTGTTAATATCCACTTCACTTTCCACAACAGTTTCGATTACCATCATATACCTCAGGGTTACATAAATATTTATACTATTATTATTGCATACCTTTTCAATAATTATGTATTGTATTACCTACAACCCAACAATTAACTGCATAATTAAGAAAAATCTGCAGTACATACAGTACACTGTCAGAATTGCAGGTGCAAAAGTGATATTGATTCAATGCAATTAACATTGACACAATCAGCTATTTTTTACATTGATTCAATGTTGCTTGCTGTCTGGGTATCCATGTGGAAAGGTACAATATGTGTACCTTTGAGGGTACTGCCCCAGTGACAACCATTGTACCCCTAAAGGTACAAATCTGCACATTTTTTCTGACAGTGTAGGAACGAGCAGGACACAGAGTCTGCCTGTGTCGATGCGCGCGTCGCGTGCACACTAAAAAAAGATCACTGAAAGATTGTTTTCAATCACGTGGTTTTGATTTGAATTGAATAGAAACCTGTTTTTACGTGGTCGTTGTTTCGGTAGGCTATGTTAAAGCTGTTTCCTTATAATGGACTTCTGTGGGGAAGAAACGCGCAACGCGTGATTTATTACTTTTTTTGTTTAATAAGGACTCGTTCTTTTAACAGCAGTGTGTTTATGACAAGGCTTGACAGAAACGTGGGCTTCCCTGGTCGTTGTTTAGGTACGTTAAACCTCGTTAAGCATTTTAGAAAGTCATCCTCGTCTCCTCTCCTCATGAGATATGGAATTTGTAGTTGTAGAGGTCGGCCACACATGTGTATCAGTAAATTTGTAGTAAAAATTCGAAGTTACAAACTTGTAGATTTTTTTTCTCTCCCGCAAACACGACACAACAGTTACACCTTCTTGAATCCTTCAGTGCAAGTGCACAAATCCAGTTCTACAAATCACAAACTGAGATACTCGTGCACTCACATTTTTTGCTACAAATGCTGCAGTAAATATGGTGCAAAACACATTCACACACCTGCACCAAAAGACGTGCGTTCACAGACGAGTTTTGCACATCCGCAAACAGTATGTGAATTCATGCAATGAGAGTTGAATGCTTGTCAAATATTTTCTCACAAATTAAAGGTTTTATTCTTGCACATTGTTTTAGCACAAACACAAGAGCATAACTACAACTGCTTGAATCTGCTGCTGCGAGTCTCTGACACAAGTTCGCACACACTCTCATTTTGCACCACATATCTGTGTGATATATGGTGCAAAAGTGATTTGTGCATTTGCAGCCAAACGAGCTAGTTTTGGCGGCCAGCAGGTGGCGCCCTAACGCGCAAGTAAAAAACTGCGAGAATCATCCTGAGCTGCTTTATTTTCCTGAAATCACTAATCGTAATAGAGTACAAGTGCCGAACCTAGACATCTGGGGGCCCTAAGCAAACCTTTTTGAAGGGCCCTTGTCATAATAGTTCAAACTAGATATAAACATAGCTGTAGACTATAAGAAATAAAACATATAAATCAATTAACACACTTAAACGAATAAAGACTGAAAGAAAAAAAACATTAAACAGACAGTAAGAACAATTAATTCTAAAATAAAGTTCACATTTTGTTTGACATGTAAATTATTATTTTCCTTAATTAACACGTGGCTTGGAACCATCTAGCTGTAAAAAAAACTATAACGTTATGTGGTGTGGCATAACTATAAGTGGTGTGTTTTTCTAACCAAATGAGTGATTAACAAAAATAAAGCATGATAAATATAGTTTACTTAATAAAGCCAAGTATACGAAAACACATCAATAATTCTCTAAATTTTTTTACATATTATCATAGGCAAACCAAATGCAGTGGATTGCAGTGGTGTGCATTATAGCGGAAACTCACATGAACAATGTAGTTGTTTTAGTCCTGTAAATCATTCCCTCTAAATGTTATTGAGCTGTAAATATATATCTTTTGAAGGAACCCATATAGTAGATGGGTATAATATACACAGCAAAACACATGGCAATATTTACTTATGACTTCACAGTTTGCTGTAATAAATATAAAAAATCAAAAGGTGTGCATTATAGCTGACACCCACATGAACACTGTAGAGCTGGTTTTGTGGTCTAAGTTATCCCCTTTAAATGCTACGGAAGTTAGAAACGTGTATTAATGTGTATGTAACATTGGAGACGGTCCCTAAATTCGTGAATNTGTTATCACCCTTCACTGGTACTACCATTAAGTATCGTATTGACTTTAAAGTTCTTTTAATTACTTATAAAGCCTTAAACGGTTTAGCCCCTACCTACATAACAGAGCTTCTACCACACTACAACCCATCACGCTCTCTAAGATCTCAAAACTCCAGACTTTGATAACACCTAGAATAACTAAATCCACCAAAGGGGGTAGAGCTTTCTCATACGTAGCACCTAAACTCTGGAATAGCCTCCCCGATACTATTCGAGGGTCAGACACACTCTCCCAATTTAAATCTAGATTAAAGACACATCTTTTCAGCCAAGCATTCACTAAACATAGCTAATGAACAGCAGCTACGCTAATTATTCTCTTTCTGCTCCTCGCCTCGGGATGCCCATCCCGAGGTAGGGAGAGATTCCGCCAGGCCCAGATGAACGTCATATGCCCATCCACAACTAGAGATTACGCCAGCTACATCTGAAAATCCCGTGCCATCCTCCTGCGAGAGCCTGCGGACTGACTGACCATCCCAGCTCCATCCAAGGCAATTCCATCACCACCCAAGAAAAAGGCGACCATCTGGCCGGCCCAGCTCAGACAATTCCATCCCCAACCGAGAGCAAAGACGGACTACCTGTCACATAAATGCTAAATACATCACATCAGACAGCAGTTTGAAGTTATGGCTGCACTCAGTGACTTTGATTGGAGGTAGCTGGGTGGGTGTTGTAGGGAGTGGGGGGGCTTGTTGGTTGTGGTTCGGGGCGTTTCATTTGTTGGGACTGTGTGGGTCTGGTCTGGTTGGTCTTGTTTTGTGGTCGATGTCGGACAACAGAGGAATAAAGTTAATTATGCCATTACTACTTTTCCCTGGTTGTTCCTCTGTTGTCTGTTGTTGATCCGGAATGAGACCGGGTTGGACCTGCACGGTTTCGGCGGGTGGGGCTTCCTGGGTCGCGGCTCGTGGGCTCTCCCTGTTCTTCGTGGACGTTGCTCGGTGGCTTTGGTCGGGGTCACTGAGTGCAGCTATGACACGTCAGAGGAGATCTGGCCCTCCCGGCTGAGCTGGTTCTCCGAGGGTTTTTTTCTCCATTTATTCATCATTGGAGTTTGGGTTCCTCGCCACAGCAGTGCATGTTGGCTTGGCTTGCTCACCGGGAGACTGCTTTTATTATATTATTAGATATTATTATAAATGATCTTGCTTGGTCTATAAACACCATGCACTGTGCTGTGTTTCACTTTCTGTGTTTTTCTTATTTGCTCCTGTAAAGCTGCTTTGGAACAATCCACATTGTGAAAAGCGCTATATAAATAAAATTGAATTGAATTATCGTAGTGGCTTCAAATAAATGCCACATATGGATCTATTGTTGTCTGTTGTTGGCTCTTGACCCTTGACCCCTGTGTTAGATTTCTCTCTGTATCAATGCATGTGCTGTTGTAAAGCAGAGAGATCAGAGCTGTGCAGTGAGCAACTCTTCACTGTTTTCATATGATGAGATGCTCATCAGGTGCTGCCCCTTTTACAGCCAAAATATCTTGTTTTTCGGGTCCGTGTTTAGGTTTTGCATAATCAATCATGTGACACTACAGCGTGCAAGCAAAGTGTTTCTCTAATAGTTACAGTGAAGTAATTTTAAATCAATGTAAAGCATATAAAAATTTGGACTCCGGCACTTTCTAGACACACACAGACGTCAAGAACCAGCATATGAAGCTCAACAATGGTGACAATCAACAAAATGCTTCATGAAAAACTCCCATCATGCACTGCAGTATGACTAATTATTGTCACCACTGTTGAGGTTCATGTGATGAATGTTCATGTCTAAAAGTCTGATCAGAATTTTTTATCTCAATATTGAAGCATTGTTGTGGCATTGTTTTTTTTTAAATATCGAAATGTAGTTAATAAACCCAGAGAGATTTAAACCAGAAACACTCATTCATTGAAAGCATAAACTATGCTGCTCCTCTAAGATTTGATTCAGTATTGCACAAATGTTTGCTGTGAAACAATATTGTAATCGCTTTGAGGCAAATATCTTAATATGAATGAACGGCTCAAGAGCCCAACTAAAGCAAACACTGAGCACAATTATGGTGGTGTAGTTGTTGTTTTCTTTCTTCCAGCTGATGTCATGTAAGGCTGTGGCTGAAGTCAGTTGTAGTTCTTGTGTTTCTCTTTTCTTCAGTGATGTTGATTGTTAACAGCAGGTGTTCATCACTAACGCTCAGTCATCATTCAATTACGCACTTAATTATCTCATTAACTTTAACTCTTTGAGGACTTGGATGGGACTTGTTACTTGAAAGGAATGACTTGGTTCCTCCTCTGGTGAAATCAGCTCATGGGTTCATGGGTGAAACAAAAATATGGCTCCTGGACTTTCCACCCCTGCTCATAATCCTCAAAACCTGACTGGTTGTGAGTTGTTAAAAGTTGACAAACTAAACTCAAACTTGATTTTTATGTTATTACATGGTTTAATATGTTTTCCCTTGTTGTGAAAATTGAAAACACTACACTGGAAGTTCCTGTTTCAAACTGACTTTACTATTCTTTGCACTTTAAAATGACCTAATCTACGAGGTAGTCTCATGCCACTTCCACAGAAGTGTTGAGCAACAGCTCAGTGCAGTGAGACCCAGAGTCACCTTCCCAAGAAAGGAACTCCCTCCTTCATAAATAGGTCCAAGGGTGCACAGAGAGAGAAGGCAGGAGGACTGTAGATTATCAGAGCTAAATACAGAAAGAGACGAGCATAGAATAGCATTTTATATTTACTGTAAGAAACAAAATAACAATCACTACATACGTGTTTTTATGAATAGAACTGATGTTTAATTGATCTTTTATATCTATGTTTGTTTCATGTTCTTGGTTTGGTGCTGTTTTTTATTTCTGCAAGAACACTTATCTAAATCAAGGATAAAGAGTTCATGTTGCTCAACTGATAAATGAAACAATACACACAACAACACACAATACAACAATACACAATAAAAAACTCAATGAAAACAAGAGTCTAAAAGGTCAACAGGTGCTTTTCTGAAGGAATGTGAAGAGTCTGGCTTTGATTTTCTTTTTGGAAGTTAAAAACAGGAAGGAAAGTGAAGAGTCTGGTTTTAAGTTGGTGTTTAGATTTCTTACCTAGAAGAGAGTGTTGTAATCATTTTTGTAAGAGGACTTCCTTTCCTGGGAAGGTAACGCCCGGTTAAAAAACCTCTTTCTGTGAGTAGAGATTGGATATAAGCGCTGCTCATTACAGAGCACTGATCAGGGCTGAGAGACTGACTGACACCGCTGAGGAAACTCTACAGTCACCAACATACAAACAGGTAAGATACATTTATTCTTGACAATATAGACAATGCTGATGTCTGCTGTATTCAATGAAATAACATGACTACTTCTGGGATAAACGTTTTTTTGGGTTGAAAAATGGAGGAAACTTCCACTGCAGCTGTTCCAGAAACTAAACACTTAAACCTTGTAACTGTGATCTTTAATGAAGCCATGAGGGTCCAAATACATTCTGTATAATTATGACCTGCATACAGAGCTGGGGAGTATTCAAATACACAATACTAGTTACTATTTTAACCCTTAACATGCACAGGACCCGTGGGCGGGTTAACACTTAATACTTTTGTTGTTGAAAAAAATTCATTTGAATGTCACCATCATGGTGAATGGAGCTTCCTTGAGTTGGGTTCTCAACCTTTTTACATTACACTCACCTAAAGGATTATTAGGAACACCTGTTCAATTTCTCATAATGAATTACTTCAAAAACATGAGTTGTTAATGCTAGGGTGCCGCAGAAATTTGAACTCCACTGAATGTCGATAATGTTTGTTTTGATATGTGTTGGTGCTTTTTCAAATCTGCTAGTTACTGGATTTTCAGAAACCATTTTAGGGTTTACAAAGAATGGTGTGAAAAGGGAAAAACATCCAGTATGCGGCAGTCGTGGGCGAAAATGCCTTGTTGATGCTAGAGGTAGAGGAGAATGGCGACTTTCGCTATAGAAGAGCAACTACTGAAAAACCACTCTTACACAGGTATGCAGCAAACATTTGTAAGCCAAACAGACAACCTTAGGCAGATGGGCTAAACAGGAGCTAACAATTGCTTGCGCTACTGAATAGCGAAGGCGAATCACGTTAGCAGGTGATCAAAGGCATCATATATATGCAATAGTAGTCTTAAGTAGTATGCATGTAAGCATACAATCTATGAGAATGCCCACTGCACTCAGCATGCACCTGCACAGCTGATCATGCAACATGAATACACTTATGTCAAGCAGATCCAACATAGATATGGTGAAGTGTGTATTGCACCCGCAAAGCACACGGGCATCGCCGCATGGAAGATAATTGGATGAAATACGTCCAAACCAGGTAAACGTGCATGCGCATTACTGTTTAATATTGTTCGCCGATTAAAATTTTCCTATTGATATGTCGTTTGGTGACGTTCAAATCATTCATCTTGCGTGTTTCTTGCTCTGTATAGCATTCATGTGTAGGAATAGAACAGTCTTCGCATATAAAAACAAGCATTCTTCTTGTCTTTAACTGTGGCGAAATAGCTTTGTTTAAATGTTTGTTAGTCAGTGAAGTCATCCATTTGTTGGTGTGGCTTAATTTTGCAAATACTTAGTGTTGATGTAGAACATCTATAGTCCCAGCCCTGCCCTCACACATAGACAGTACACAGTAGCATCCACTGTATGGTGTGTGTTTGCAGAAAGAAGCAGCGGGGAAATGGAAATGCAAACGGTAAACGGCATCGCCTTTTCAATGCCCGATTAAAACCCGTATTCGTAGTTGAGTTTGTAAATCGACTCTTCCGGTCCTCCATAGAATGGAGGAAAACAGCCCTATAAAAACACAGCACTTCTTCTCTTTACAGGTTTTAGAGATCAGATGACAGACAGGACCATCTATGGTCAGCACTGTCGAGGCTAAACAAGAGACAGTGTGGACCGGGTTCATGGACTTCGTTCCTGTCATCGGGACGGTAAAAGAGGCAGTGGAGCTGGTGTTGGCACTGTACGAAGGGAATACAGCGGTGATAAAGGAGAAAGAGAAGGCCGCTGAAAACATTGTGAAAGAGTCATTAAAAAGACATATGAAAGTGAGTCGTATTTAAATATCATACATTTTAAGACTGACAGATAATAACGCAAATTCTTACAAAAAAAGTTAAAAACTTTGAAATGAACTGAGCTTCAGAAATACTTCAAAATCCCCAAAAGATACATTCCTATTATCATAGTTCAGTTGGATATATTTAATAAAAATGATTTATGATTTTATTGTTCTCGTGCATGAACCATCATGTGCGACTTCTGTACTCTTTTTTGTTTTTCAGTTTTGGTTTTGTAGATGTAATCATCAGGGGCGGATTTAGTGATTTGGGGGCCCTAGGCAAATCCATGTATGGGGGCCCCAACTATCGCCATTTTACTTTACTGCAACCCTTATTTTTCTTCCTCCTCAAGCAAAAAACTTTCCCCCAGTCAAAGTGACAGGGGAAAACTAAGCTTAATAAACACAGATAAATTCCCAAATGAAAACATAAAACCCATAGAATACATCTGCAGGGTTTTTCCTGGCTAAAATGAGGCGGAGGTTGTGCAACCCCCTTATAACGTTATATAAAGCATTACATTTATTCAATCAAACAGAAAATTGAAAATTATAATATGAGCCTTTTTTATAAGACTTTTTAGCCCATAAGTAACCAGTCTAAAGTAGTTCCACTGAGCTTTGAAGATTCACTGATCTCTTACATTCTGTGTAAACGAATTGGTTCAAAGGAGTCATTTGTTTGCGAGTCGTTCTGATCGCAACGTGCGTTCATACTGGCGAACTCGCTGTGTACAGAATAACCTAATTCAACGAGCCACCTTCACAGCTAAAAACATTATAATGATGTACAGCAAGTTATTTAGAACACCTTTTCAAAAAATTGAATGTAAAACATCTAAACAGCCGTGAAACACAGCTAATACAGCTCCTAATAGCTATAGCTCTTTTACTGAACTCTTCAGCGTCTCACTGCTCTGGTAACGACACAGCGCCTCTATTGTGGCGTAATGCTGAACTGCAGTAAAATGACAATCTGTTTTTTGTGAAGACACTCCACATATTTTTGAAGAGAGTCTGAGGCGGCCGCCTCCACTTTCTTTATGCAGGAAAAACCCTAAACTGGGATTACTATATACAAAGTTTGCCGTCTCTGTGTGTGTTTTGTTGGGGTTAAGACCTTTCGTGCATTTAAATGTGACCAAATTTCTTTACTAGTGCGTACAGTATGAATCTTCAGCACTGCACTGACGTTATTATATTATGTCTTTATGTGCCCATCGGTCTGCGCAGTGGAGTCAAACCCTTCTACCTTTGAACTGGCCCTCTCCTACCAAGCGCACAGCGCTCTTTGTTTGACAAATGTTTTGGTCATCAGTCATGATAATGGTGTTGTCGGTGTTCATGGAGAAATACTCACCGGCACATTATCATTGCTCGTGGCCGGAAGGGTGCTGTGTCTGGCGGGACAGAGATGCGCTGCTGCTGTAGGAGCAGCGGTGGAGTTTGTGAGGGGAAAAAGAAGAGACTTTGGCAACAATCTTTTGTAAATCGTCTTTGTTCCTCTCCGCTGGTGTAGCTGCGTTCTTTGTTGTTTTATTTCCCTGCGACTTTTACTTCATTTGCAGCTAATGTACCACACAATGACACTCTCGCTGTGGGCAGTTCTACTAATTCCGCCGCTTTGCTAACTTGGGGGGAGTGCCTTCGTACAGATGTAATAACGTAAAACGTTAACAGGGATATCCCGACTATTTGGATGATTACTTGGGGCTGTACGTGGCTGCTGACACGGCTTATTGGTTAAGTCCACCCCTTGCTTTTGGGGGCCCCTGGTAGCTCGAGGGCCCCAGGCGATTGCCTACCTTTGCCTAATGGTAAGTCCGCCCCTGGTAATCGTCTCTTATGAGGCTCAGAGTTCCCGAAATTGATTATTTTCATACAGCAGCATGGTCTACCATGTGTTATTTTTTACATAATGTATACATATGGTGTAATTATTGCATGTCACAGTGCAACATCAGGCCAGTCCATGATAGCAGTTTTTATATAAAATGTTTATCTTTCCATGTTTAAAAGTTGACTCTACAAGCAGAAGCAGCAGCACCAGCAGCAGAAGAAGCAGCTGCGGCTGCTGATGAATATTCTGGACTCAGAAATGTGAGAGGTGCGTGTTATTTCTGCTCTTCTCACTGTTCTAAATTGATATTCAATGTATTATATTTAGAGTTAAATCATAGCAAAGACAAATGTAGTTTTTACTTTTCTCCACAGAGGTCAGAAAGGAAATGATTATTGAACATGTGGCTAAAGGTTCCAAAGGCGGTACAAAAGCACCAACTCCAGCTGAGCAGAAAGAGAGACAGAAAAAATTAGAGGCTATTCAGAGAGCCATGTTAGAAAAGATCCATATAATCGATCCAAACTTCTATCAGGAGCTGAAGGAAGAACTGGGAAGGTCAAAAAGAGGCGAACATGTCTTCAACAATGGCATTCTTAAATTTCATAACAATGTGCTGACTACGTTTATACAAGACAAGGGTATTTCTAAACTACAAAGATATGATCAGATTCAGCAGGCACTGAATGAATTAGGCAAAAACACACTTTCCCAAAACACAGCAGCAGATATTGAGGATGAAATGGTGGTTCACTTTCGTGTGGATGAATTCTACGTGAATGCGAACGGAGTGATGTATGGTGTGTATTGCCGAGCACTGCGTGAAGCTTTGTTAGTTGTGCTGGGTGACATAAACCCAGGTGACGTGACAGAAGAGCAGAGACAAAGGGTGAATTTAGTCATAGATAATATGAATAATTTTGAAATCTATGTGGACGAATTTGCAAAGGTCAAGTGGATTGCCAAAAAAGCGGATAGACAGAACCGGTTTAACCGGGTGAAACAGGACGTTGAGCACATGTATAAAACTGAACGTGGGAATGACTGGTGCCTTCGCATTCTGCATGTAGTTCAACCTTTGTTTAGACAGCAACAGTGAGTTTATTTCACTGGTTTGGGGGTTGCCAGGTTTCCATTTAAAATGTCCACCTCAACTACATCCTAAATCATCCTACATCCTGCCATGTTATGACAGTTATCCTCTCCACAATGCTGTTTTTCCTCTCCCAACCTGTGCAGAAATGTCTCCGGACATTTTCCAGTTTACACTTTCCCTTCGTTTGCCAAAACCAGTGGTTTTCTGGGAAATTGATCAGCTTTAACTCTGATGATTTGCTATAAAACAAGATTTGGCTTTTTATTTGACTTTATAGCACAGCTTATAGCGTATTTCACAGACATCCTTGCTGGTATTGTGAACTTTCTTCAACTTTCAGATGATTCATGCTGATGATTGAATTATGATATTTGACCATTTACTGTAATTATCTGATTACGGTTTATAACTCATTTTGTTGAGCCAATCTCATCGTGATCTGTTATATCAAACTGTTTCTAATGCAAAATTCCTGGAAAGCATGCTGAGCTGCATTTACATGTGTGGAACAAGTTCCATGGAAATATGTTTCAAATAAAATAAAGTGATTACTGACAGCCTAAAGTGTCTTTAATTACTATTATTCAGTAGCCAGCCGTGACGTTTGAGCCTTGGCCGTCTGACCAAACCCACACACTTAACCTTATTTGACCTTACTGTGCTTTCCTATAGAAGTGAGAATACGTCATTATACCATCACACTTACCACATGATACAGTTACAATGCTACTCCAGACTTGAAACGCAACAAGACGAACACAGCAAGACACGCAAAATACAAATACAAATCATTATTACACATGTGCATTATAATCGGCGTGTCAACGGAAAAATGGACCACACGACTGACACTGCCCCCCAGTCTGATCACAAAACAACCCAGACTAACGTACACAATACCAGTTTAAATAGTGACACTTCTTGAGAGCGCTCTCAGCAAAGAAAACCTACACTAGCAGACAAACAGAGATTCACCAGCGAATAAACTGTGATTATAATAAATCTTCACATTAAACTGGTAACGTTACAGTGAAGTAAACGTACGGAACTGACCGTAGTAAATTTACCATTAATCTAATCAAATGTCACTGTTATGCAGAATAACAGCAAATATGCACAAGTTAACGTCAAGCAACATAAACAAATGTTGAGATTCATACAGCGATTCTTCATGTTTTTTCTGACAGTGCACGTGAGTTTTAAAAACGTCCTAATGTCAGAATCTGAAGGAAGGTTATGAAGCGACTGTGTTCTTCTTGCAGGCTGCAGTTCGGGGCGGTGCTACATATGGGGGAGGAGCTCCACGTGAAGCTCCGCCCTCAACACATCCCATTGGTTAGCAGGCGGGGTTATTGTTAAGTACGGCCTTCATGTGTCGCTCTGCCCATAACTCTTCCCATTGGTCACAAGGAAATGACGTTGCACCCAGGAACTGAGGTTAAAAACATTGTTATTGGACTTAATGCGGTGCCGTTCAAACCGATTGTAATATAAACTCTGTATTTATTTATTAATATCAATAGTATGATTACGGTGTATTGATAATTGTTTTTATAACTATGGTTTTACTACACATATTATGCTTAGAATATGGTTACCGTAGCAGTTTGTGGTGTTTTACAAAGTCTTTTTTTACAGTTTGTTTCTCATTTTTCATTTAACAAAGTATGTCTTTGTCTATGTATTTATTTACCGTCCTTTACTTGTTTTTATTTGATATTTTTATCGTTATTAAAATGAATTTATCATTCATTATCCTACTTTTTTCTATTACTGTTATTTAATCCAGGGATTTTCAAACTGTGATCCGGGTCCCTTCAGAATGTTCTAAGAGAAAATGTTTGAGAAATATAAAGATAAAGGAAAAATGACAAAAGTCTACTGAACATTATTACGGTTTCATATAAATATGCTCATGTTTATTTCTAAGTGAAGAAAGAAAATTTCTAAGAAAACAGTCCAAAAACATTGTTTCTCTTTAGGTTTATACATCCATAATTTTAATAGCCAATTAGTGTGTTGCATTTATACAATTATGCTTATTATTTATCTAACATTGCTTCAATGTTCCTTGTCTATAAAAAAACAAGCAGACACAATTACTGAATTACATCATTCACTTTATTTCAATTACAACAAATGATTAAAATGTATACAAATATAGCAGGAATAAAAACAAATACTACAACATAAGCATATAAAACCAACATAAAATTACAGCGATAAACAACTTGCATTACATTTAAGTGTGTGTAAATATGTGTCTACACATACAATTACTGGCAAGTGAAACAGCTGTCTGGCATTGTCAAACAAGCATTTTATCCATTAATAACATATATTTCCGACAGGGCAGAATGTGGTATTTAGCCGTTTTTGAAGCAAACTGCCATGTATAAAAACACGTTCACTTCAACATCACAAGTTAATGACGTGGCATTTAGAGGGTTTTGCATCTGAACTATTCAATTGTTTATCAATGACAATCGAGTTCATTAAACGTGCGGATTAAACCTTATGAAAAAAGCTGCGACACATGAAGGCCGTATTTAACAATAACCCCAACCACTAACCAATGAGACGCGTAGGGAGCGGAGCTCCGCCCCCATATGTAGCACCGCCCCGTACTGCATCCTCCTCAAACTGGGCAATTAGGGCATGGTATAATAAAAGATCTGCGGTGTATTTTGAGCTGAAACTTCACAGACACATTCTGTGGACCCCTAAGATTTATATTACATTTGTGTAAAAGTAGAAAGAAACCTCTCCTTTAAGATTAGCCAGATTTTTGGATGATTCTACACACAATATTCTGCAGGGAAGGACATTCTGTTGACCTGTATATCGTACCAAAGTGGCTGCCACCAGACAACTGTCATCCAATGTTAAGCATGCTTGTAAGTATACACTTTCCCTTTCAAAGTTATGCTCACAAATCATATGTTTTGACTTGGAATCTTTCATTACTGCTACTGATGCCGATCATGGGTTTTCCCCTGTAGGAAAGATACAACAATGCCCCCACAAGGTCGATAATAGAGAGGACCATCGGTCTCTCTGTGACACTATACGGCAGCACAACGCACTCTCCACTATACGGTGCCGTGATAACATCATCTTAATAGCCTAGTGTAGTTTTAACTCACCCATTTTGTTGGATTCCCTCTTATAAAGACTCAGCTCTTTTGTAGCTACCACAGAGATGTTTTCGTATTTTTTATGACCTCCTGAACCGTCCTCTTCACATCGAGATTTCGTGCGTTTTTTTTTCCCGGTTATTTCCTCCCATTGCTTTTTTTTTGTTTTTTTGTTACGTTAGGATTTAGTTTGCTTTTTAAAAGGGCCATTCTTTTCCCGTATTCATCAAGAAGAATACATTTCTCCTCCTCTGTCCAATTGGGCTTCCTTTTTTTGTTTTCTTTATCCATTTCTCAATGGGTTTTGTCCTCCAACTCCCGTGAAACCTCTGCCTGAGTTTGTGTAAACAGTATCGTATCTATGGCAACGACATCATTTTATAATGGCAAACCTGCGTCACTGTCATGAAACACTTAAAGGTTTCCCTGATAAGGGATTTTATGCAACGCCCTTAAGTTATTCCCTTAGATAAGGGAAAACCATGCCTTAAGTGTAACACTTCAGGGAAAAACTCTATGCAACCGGGCACTGGCACTTACAGAATGTTCGCTTGAATACGATTAAAAACTTCGCCGCTTTATCGACGGCTTTAGTGGTGTAACGTTAGTGTGAAAGACGCGTGACAAATAATATTGACACTGCCGTGAAGCAGGTTTGAATCCGCTCAACTCACTATTCTCAATTCTCACGTCACATATCAGATCTGCTTCCATTTGTTTTTAAAACGATATCATGTTTTCAGCAATATATAATGTAAAGCATGTTGTGCTTTATTATATGTAAGGATGGCTGTTGCCGTACGTAATTAAACGCATTAATTCGTGATGAAACAAAAACTACTGAAACGAATGTGTGTTTTCCCCATGTTAAGAATTTGGTGTTTGACACAGATGACCTGTCGGTGGGTCAAGGATTGAGACGTTTGGGAACCCCCTGCTAATCAGGACAAACATTCAAGTATACAGGGGAAACAGACGGAAAAATAATATCTTTAAAAAATCTTATTTTCACCGATTATACGGGCATTGCCAGATAGGCTACAAATATACAACAAACGTTCTAAATTTTGTTTTGAACTCATGAAAGTACAAAGTTGTGACTTTTTCCATTTATTGGAGTTTTCTATCAAGTATCAAAATGTAATTAATCTTGCAATAGACGATAGCAACGGCATGTCGAGAACAATAAGGACGAATATACAGTATATAGCACCAAAGTGCAATTAAGTGCAAAATGTTTGGTACATGTATGACTTGAACAGCCATTTTCAAATATTTTCATCGTTTATTACAAATAAATACCTTTACGATCTGATATGTGACAGGGAAAAAGTTCAGCGGACAGCAGTCCCGAACCCACGACGACATGAAGTAGGTAACACAGCTTTACGCTCTACGCCCGGGGGTCTGCATGTTGTTCTTGATATGCGTTGTTCTACAAAATCATTTTAAAACAAACTGAACAGACCAAAGAATGGCTAGAAGTCATACAAAACAGGAAATGTGAAAATATATATAATTCATGGTATGAGAATATCTGGTATTTTCAACAAATAATTGAAAATCACCAGTGGAACGTGCACGCGCCCGCCCTCTACACGCTGTTTGCGTAGCGGGCGCTATGAGGAACAACGCTGAGGAAACATAGGGGGAACAGACTTCGACAAAACAGCTGTTNTTTACTGAGAAAGATATCCTAAATCATTTTTTACCATCATGAAAACTGAACTACTGCAGACACTCAGACACATCAAGAATCAACCTGTTAATCTCAACAGATCAAATGAAACGTTTCATGCCACAACGCATGCTGGGAGTCATGGATGAGTTTGTTCTATGATGTTACCCAGCATGCAGCGTTTCATTTGATCGTCACCACTGTTGAGATTAGCAGGCTGATTCTTGATGTGACGCTGTATGTCCCTTTAATCACTGTATGTCCCTTTAGTCACTGTATGTTCTGTGTTCTTCAGGAAACACTCTGTGTGCAGATTTCCATCTAAACTGACTCCGTGCATGTACTGAACAATATCAATGTAACCTTCTGGAAGATGGCACAGAAATCCAATTTAATTGTTTAAAAAATATTTTATAGCCATTTCAGTCAAACTGTTAAATAATGGAGTGCTTTTTAGGACTGGGTATAGTGCTTTTTATTATTTGTGCAGGGTTTTTTGTTTGATGTCGAGTTGTGATGTTGTGTTTATTATGTGTGTGTGTTTTATGTGTTTTTGAGTCCAAAACAAACTTCTCCATTGGGGACAATACAGTTCACTAAATTTCATTTCACAGTCCTGTGAACTGGAAATGGCGATCGTCTTCAGTATCCTGCATGTATTTCCGAGTGAAACTGAATAATCAAATGAGAAAAACAGTGGGTGAAGTCATGTTTTTCACTGCAAATTGATTGAATGTATAAAAACAGGCGTTTCTTTTTGAAACAGAACTAACAGCAGACTGATAGATGGAGAGAAGATCACAACCTTGCCACCCCTCACCATGCCCATCATTTTCATCAATATCAAGCATAAGGTTGATGTTACTGCGGCAGGGAATATTGGGTTTACTGCGGTGTAGATTTCTCAGCTTTTTAAAAATTCTTCTTGCACGATCAGATCATTCATCTAAAAAGAAAGAAAAAAGCCATTATTATTCATTGTGAAATCATGTTAGTATAGCTGCAACAAAAATTCTCGATCAGAATAACCTTTGCGAAACCAGGCATGTTTGGTATTGTTGGACTCAGAAATGATTCAGGAATCAAAGAACACAACTCCCACGAAAATCCATCAACAGCAGATTATAGGCCTGTAAATATTTTTCCTCACCTCTAGGTGCTGTTGCCCCAAAACTTATCAAGCTCTGTCAGGGCTTGTGCTGTTGACCCATGTGCAATACGCCAACATGATAATAAAATACAGCATTTTATTACATGCATTAGATCTGGTTGGTGTAACGGTTTAGGGTATTTATCGATATATTCACCAAAGTGATGCAGGATAAGCCCACATCGGTTATAATTAATATGATGTGATATCATGCGATCTGAAGCTCTCCCACTCTGCAACCGAGTGCAATTGCTGCATTCACACATGCCCAAACAAACAGCACTAAAATGAATAATGAACTCTAAATGAGGCCGGTGTGAAAGCACTCTAACTTGCGCTTACAGAATGTGCTTGTCCTGTTCTTGTCAGAACTCTGTCAGAATAAGTATTTCTGACAGTATATTTGAGGTACAACCACTGGTCTATATAAATGACTGGATTGCTCATGACGTCATTACACTGAAGCTAAGCCCAAACGTTCAGGGAGTTGTCACATAAGGATGCAATAGGTGCCTACACATTTTCGGTGCTTATCCCCTAATAATAAAAATCAGAACAAATACAATGCTTGACATTCATACGAAAAATTAGATTTAATTAGACTTGAGGCCTAATACTGAAAACTTGAAATATACAAACCATTATATCTGTATGGCACAAGAGAAGATGTTAATCTAACCGGATGAATCTATCGGGCACCTGGGTGCAAGATAGGGGGCACTGCAGCTTTCCTGTGAATCTAGAAATATTACCAAAGACAAATATGTGAAGTAAATGAATACATTAAAGGGGTTGTATTTTGCCTACACTGTGAAAAATGTTCCGTAGTTTTAATGGAAAAATACCAGCAGCTGTGGTTGCCAGAAAAATTCCATAAAAAATACGGGAAAAGCACGCAAACAGCTTCGCGGTTTAAAAATTCAGGGCAAAAACTTCAAGCTGTGTATGCATTTTAAGAGCATTTCTTTACATAAGATGAAAACATGGAACCACTGCACTGCACATTACATTTACTTTTTTTTTCTTTGCAGTTCATCATTAATAAACATCAAAATCCCCTTTTAACAAAGCAACATGCATCATAGCAACATCACCTCATTGCCTGACCTTGACTTAAACACAGACTCCCGCTTCAGCAAAGCGGTGACGCACAAAACATTTCATGTCAGAAAAGAAAAGAGAAATAAACAATTCCGTAGTTTTTACGGAAAAATACCGGCAGCTGTGGTTGCCAGTAAACTACCGTAAAAATACGGGAACGTCCTGTTTTTATTCATCCAATCAATTCACAGCGGAAAACATGAGCCACACCCACAATTCATCTTGGAAATATGTCAGAATACTGAAGACGATCACCACTTCTGCTTCACAGGGACTGCAGCATAAAATCCATGACTTGATGTATTATTGTTGTTTAAAGTCAACGTTATTGTGATCAGTGTTTGCTTCAGTTGGGCTCTTTCATCCTTCTTTTGATAAACAATAATTTACTTTTGTTTGCTATGAGTGAACATAGATTCCAAATAAACAGAATCAAAAGAAAGTGTGTAAAGTAGAGGTGGCGAGATGAAACCCCATGAAGCAAGGTTCACAAAAGGGTTCTTTTCTCGAGGCTTCATTTGTTCACAATACCATCTGGTGGCCAAAGAGTGTAAAACAAGCAGACGCATTACAGATGTGGTCTGTGAAACACTGTATTGTGCGCTGAAATGACAGTGAAGAAAGAATCAATTTCCACATCCACTGATCTATTTATATGAATGTAATGTGTATTTCTGGTGGTACCCAGCAAACACAGAACGTTCCCCTAACGTTAGTTTTTGGTTCCCTTTTGGTTATTTTTTTGGGAACCAAAAAATAACGTTCTAAGAACGTTCTTTTCAGGTTTTATTTTTTGCAACCAGAAAATAACGTTCCCAGAACGTTGCAGGCTGGTTTGTTTTAAATAACCAGAAAATAACCAGAAAATAACGTTAGGGGAACGTTCTGGTAACCAAAAACTAACGTTAGGGGAACGTTCTGGGAACCAAAAATTGTTAGCTGGGTATGTAATGATTGTATAACATAACTGTGTAATAAACGTATTGACTTGAAATGAATGGGGCTATCAAATGTGTGTAAATCAATCACTTGGTATAAGGGGCAGTATTATAAAACTGGAAAGCTGTCAAAATGTTGCAGCAAGATTCGAAGATTCAAACCGCTTACTGAACCACTCAGGCGGAAGCGAGGCTTCAAACTTCATCTATGACAACACAATCGCTAAAGAAAACATGATCAATAAGAAGTCACCATAATAGTGTTGAGTGTTTCCTTTAGTTAGGCTCTCACCATGGATTGCTTCTTGTTTTGGCATCAACTGTAATGGTTTTGTCATGATATATAAATGTGTGCAAGTTACAACTACTAGCCACTAGAGGTAGCTAGAGGTTGGCGGACCTCAGGTGGTTGTTGTTCGAGTAAGAGAGCTGGCAGTAAAACATGTGAGCTGTAATAAAGACATCTGCTACAAACAGTTTCTTCATTATAATAGAAACATTACAGGTTTGTTTCTGAAACACAATTATAACAGCATCACAGAAGACAAAATTGTTTGGTCCTCTTACTGGTACAACAGAATAACACGCAACGTTTGTGTCATAAGGGGCTAACAACTTGGAAATATAATAAATGTAGCCCCTTATCCCCTTACTGGTTAGTACAGCTCAACTCAACTCAACTTTATTTATATAGCGCTTTTACAATTCCGCTTTTACCAACCGCAAGAGATCTCACTGTTCCACAAACACGAAACGAAATCCAAAGTTCCAAATAGTCACGCGATTCCTGGATGAATGTCCTGTTCAGATGAAACAACGGTCCTCTTCTTCCCCCTCTGTATGCTGGTACTCCAATAAATCAAAATGGAGAACTTCCCACGAGCAGCTCTGGCCGAACTAATTAAATGAACGATTCCCGACTTTCTATAACTCGACTGTCTTCACTGACACGCAATACACTTTATTATATAGAAATGCTGATCGTACTTCTAACTACCTTATCCCTGCTTTATTCCAAAACTTATCGTGTTTACTCGAGAACTCCACAGACGTTTATGGAGGACTAAACCTGCAAAAATTATAAATAAATGAATGTATAAATAAATAAATATATAAACGAATAAATGTAATAATATGAAAATAAATACAGGAATGAATGGTTTGATAAAACAAAATAGTTCGTTTTAGCTATTATTGATCTTAGCTTTAACTTTTCATTTTTTAAATTGATTTATTGTTTTTTGTGTCCATTTATTATTATTATTATTATTTTTTTTTTTTAGATTATTTTATTTATCATTTCCTTTTATTTTTACATTTATTTATTTATACGTTTATTTATTTTTATATTTATTTATTATCGCATGTATTTATTTCCACTTTTATTTATTTATTCTTGAATTTATTCTTACTTTTCTGTGTCTTGTATGATAATTAGATGGGTTGGTCTTGCCTACTATTGGTTCAGCGTAGATTGAAGCGTTTGATCGATTACTCTTGACTTGTTTTGGACTAACGTCACGTCACTCACTGATCGTTTGCTTCGTGTATAACGTTAAGTAACTATGGCGGGCGCACAATTAGCTAGAGAGTTACAGCATTTAGCCAATGAAGTCGATAACCATGCATCAAATGACTGTGTGTCATTTAGATTAGATGCACTTATTGATGATTTATTACAGATTGACGGCGAGATAAATGGCAAAGTTCTCCCTCGGTTGTTAGCCTCTTTGCAGAAATGAAAAGAAAAGTTAAAGCTAAGATCAATAATAGCTAAAACGAATTATTTTGTTTTATCAAACCATTCATTCCTTTATTTATTTTCATATTATTACATTTATTCGTTTATTTATTTATTTATACATTTATTTATTTATAATTTTTGCAGGCTTAGTCCTCCATAGACGTTTCTCTCGTCCGCCATATCTCCAACCGTTCTTCTTTTTTTCGACTCCCTCTCAAAACCAAACATGATTGGCTCAGTCTCTGTCCCTCTCTGAATTTGGCCAATACCCTTCAGAGTAGCAACCCACTTGATGTCAGCCACATTTTCACCACACTTTATACATGAAAAAATCTCTTAAAGGTACAGTATACATAAAAAAACAATTCACAATATATTATTGTAACACAAACATTTCTTCATTTTGTTAATATCCACTTCACTTTCCACAAAAGTTTCGATTACCATCATATACCTCAGGGTTACATAAATATTTATACTATTATTATTGCATACCTTTTCAATAATTATGTATTGTATTACCTACAACCCACAATTAACTGCATAATTAAGAAAAAATTCTGCAGTACATACAGTACACTGTCAGAATTGCAGGTGCAAAAGTGATATTGATTCAATGCAATTAACATTGACCAATCAGCTATTTGTTGACATTGATTCAATGATTGCTTGCTGTCTGGGTATCCATGTGGAAAGGTACAATATGTGTCCCTATGAGGGTACTGCCCCAGTGACAACCATTGTACCCCTAAAGGTACAAATCTAACACATTTTTTCTGACAGTGTAGGAACGAGCAGGACACAGACAGTCTGCCTGTGTCGATGCGCGCGTCGCGTGCACACTAAAAAAAGATCACTGAAAGATTGTTTTCAATCACGTGGTTTTGATTTGAATTGAATAGAAACCTGTTTTTATGTGGTCGTTGTTTCGGTAGGCTATGTTAAGCTGTTTCCTTATAATGGACTTCTGTGGCGAAGAAACGCGTGATTTATTACTTTTTTTGTTTAATAAGGACTCGTTCTTTTAACAGCAGTGTGTTTATAACAAGGCTTGACAGAAACGTGGGATTCCCTGGTCGTTGTTTAGGTACGTTAAACCTCGTTAAGCATTTTAGAAAGTCATCCTCGTCTCCTTCTCCTCATGAGAATGGAATTTGTAGTTGTAGAGGTCGGCCACACATGTGTATCAGTAAATTTGTAGTAAAAATTCGAAGTTGCAAACTTGTAGCACAACACAACAAAACTTGTAACACAACACAACAGTTACACCTTCTTGAATCCTTCAGTGCAAATCCAGTTCTACAAATCACAAACTGAGATACTCGTGCACTCACATGTTTTGCTACAAATGCTGCAGTAAATATGGAGCAAAACACATTCACACACCTGCACCAAAAGACGTGCGTTCACAGACGAGTTTTGCACATCCGCAAACAGTATGTGAATTCATGCAATGAGAGTTGAATGCTTGTCGAATATTTTCTCACAAATTAAAGGTTTTATTCTTGCACATTGTTCCAGCACAAACACAAGAGCATAACTACAACTGCTTGAATCTGCTGCTGCGAGTCTATGACACAAGTTCGCACACACTCTCATTTTGCACCACATATCTGTGTGATATATGGTGCAAA